>NC_037679.1:107767330-108067330 GCF_003255815.1 Theropithecus gelada | reverse complement strand
TCAGTAGATGTGAATGAAGCAATGTATCTACTTTAAAAAAACATTAATAGCAAACATACTCTTAGCAAACTGGGAATAAAAGGGAATTTTCTTGTGATAAAATGTATGTAATAAAAAAGCTATAGCAAACATCTTAATGGTGAAATGTCAAATGCTTTCCCTCTGAGATTAGAAACAAAACAATAATGTCTGCTCTCATCACTTCTAATAAACACTGTACTTAGGTTTTAGAAAATTCAAGGAGGCAAAACAAATAAATACAATAAAACGTATAAAGGTAGGACAAGAAAAATAAAACTTATTATTTACAGATAATATGTGTGTTTAGAAAACTTGAGTAACTTACAGGTAAATTATTGAATTAATAAATGAGTGTAGCAGAGTTACAAAACACCGGATTACTATAGGAAAAACAAATGTACATATAGCAGTGCAATAGTTGATTTCGTACCCAACTTGACTGGGCCACAGAGTGGCCAGATATTTGGTTAAACGTTATTCTGGATAATGAGGGTTTCTGGATGAGATTAACATTTGAGCCAGCAGATTGAGAAAAGCAGATTGTCCTTCCTAATATGAGTGAGTGTCAACCAACCCATTAAAGACCTGCATAGAACAAAAAGGTTAAGTGAAAGAGAATTCTCTCATTCTGTTTGATTGCCTTTGAGCTGGGACTTTGGTCTTCTTTGCCTCTAGACTTGGACTGAGGCTAAAATTTACAACATTGGCTCTCCTTGGTCTCTAGCCTGCCAACTGCAGATCTTGGGACTTCTCAGCCTTCATAATCATGTGAGCCAATTGCATATAATAAATCTTTCTTATCTCTCTCTCTTTCTCTTTTTCTCTCTTTCCTTCTCCCCTACTGCCCCCCGCCCCTTCACAGAAAGTTGGCAGGGCCCTGCATTTGCTAGTCCTCAGGCTATATAGAACAAAGCAAGTAGTGATTTTGAACAGGTAAGAGGGCACTTCCCATAGCTCCTCCCCGTGGCTCATTCAGGCAATAAAACCTATAAAACCAAGCTTCTAGCTTCTCAGTAGAAAGAGCTCAATCACAGAATTAGCACTCCGACTTTCCTGGCTGATATCCAGGGACTGGCTTCTAACTTGCCTGACTCTGGGAGCTGATAGGGCTTGGTGTCTGTTAGTTCCCTGAAGGCTACAGAGAGCAAAGCAATAGTTTGAAAAAGTGTGTGGTTTGAATACTCATGTGGGAAGTTGCCACAGTGGCTCTCTCACCTCAGTGCAGAGCAAGTGGGCAATAAACTCCAGCTCCCAACTTACCTTGTGGTGCAAAAAAATGGACCACAGATCTAGCTTCTGAACTTTTTTGACTGCTGGTTGAGGAACTGGCTTCTATTTTGCTTGTCTTGGGTGCTGATTGGAAATGGCATTCTCTAGATTTCTAGGGGCTGCTAAGAACAAAGGACAGCAGTTTGAACCAGCACAAAGGCTTGAGAGGCACCCAAAATCTCTGGCCAAGCTGATTAGTGAGGGTTTTCTGTACAACACCAGTCTTTGAAGTCTAAGGGAGGTGGTTATTTTCTCTAATGTGCAGACCAACACAGTTGTGGAAAATGAATAAATAAGAAAATGTATTCCAAATAAAAGTAAAGATAAATATTCAGAAATGGTTTCCAATGCAATGGAAGTATGTGATTTACTAAACAGAGAATTCAAATAACAGTCATAACAATACTCATTGAGGTCAGGGGGCCATAGCATGAACAAAGTTATAATTTCAACAAAGAAATATAAAATATTTTAAAAGTACTAAATAGGAATTATAGAGCTGAAGAATAAAATAACTTAACTGAAAAATTAAATAGAAGGGTTCAACAGAAGACTAAATCAAGCATAGGAAAGAATCAGGAAACAAAGCCAGGTCATTGGAAATCATCCAGTTAGAGTAGCAAAAATTAAAAAACAAAAAAGAATGAAGATAGCTTAAAGGAGTATGGGACAACAATATGTGCATTATGGGAGTACAAAAGGAGAAGATAAAGAGAAAAAGACTAAAAGCTTATTCAAAGAAATACAATCATATGCTGCTTAACTAGGGGGATATGTTCTAAGAAATGTGTCATCAGGTGATTTTGTCATTGTGCAAGCATCATAGAGTGAACTTACACAAACCTAGATGGGACAGCCTACTACACACCTAGGTTATATGGTATAGCCCATTGTTCCTAGGCAACAAACCTGTACAGCATGTTACTGTACTGAATACTATAGGCAATTGTAAGATAATGGTAAGTGTTTGTGTATCTAAACATGTCTAAACAAAGAAAAGATACAGTATAAATAAAATATAAAAGATAAAAAGTGGTACACTGGTATAGGGCACTTACCATGAATGGAACTCGCAAGACTGGAAATTGTTCTGGATGAGTCAGTGAGTGAGTAGTGAGTAAATGTGAGGGCATGGGGCATTACTGTATACTACTGTAGACTTTATAAACTGTACATTTAGGCTATGCTAAATTTATAAAAAATAATTTCCTTTGATAATAAATTAACCTTAGCATACTATAACTTTTATACTTTTTAAACTTAAATTTTTAAAACTGTTTGACTCTTCTGTAATACCACTTCAAACACAAACACATTGTACAGCTGTACAAAAATATTTTCTTTCTTTATATCATTATTCTATAAGATTTTTCTCTATTTAATTTTTTTTCTTTTTTACTTTTTAAACTTTTTTGTTAAAAATTAAGATACAAACACACATGTTATCCTAGGCCTACACTGGGTCAGGATCATCAAGATATCACTAGATGATAGGAATTTTTCAGCTCCATTATAATCTTATGTGACCACCATTGCATATATGGTCTGTTGTTGTCTGCACCATTATTCTGTGGCACATGACCATATGTGATGTGAGGGAGGGATTCAACTTCATACTTTTGCATGTATATATCCAGTTGTCCAGGCGTCATTTCTTGAAAAGAATATTCACTTTCCATTGCATTTTCCTGGCGCTCTGGTAAATCAGTTTACCAGAAACTAAGGGTTTATGGACTCTTAATGCTATTCCATTTATTTATATATCTAGTCTTATACTATTACAAACTGTCTTGGTATTGTAACTTTGTAGTAGGTTTGAAATTGAGAAGGGTATGTTCTCCAACTTTGTCCTTGTTTCTTTTTTTTTTTTTTTTGAGATGGAGTCTTCCTCTGTTGCCCAGGCTGGAGTGCAGTGGCGCGATCTCAGCTCACTGCAAGCTCCGCCTCCCGGGTTTACGCCATTCTCCTGCCTCAGTCTCCCGAGTAGCTGGGACTACAGGCGCCCGCCACCTCGCCCGGCTAGTTTTTTGTGTCTTTTAGTAGAGACGGGGTTTCACCGTGTTAGCCACGATGATCTCGATCTCCTGACCTTGTGATCCATCTGCCTCGGCCTCCCAAAGTGCTGGGATGTCCTTGTTTCTTAAAGATTGTTTGGCTATTCTGGGTTACTTGCATTTCCATATATATTTTAGAATCAGCTTTTACGTTTTTGCAAAAAAGCCAGCTAGAATTTCAATAGAGATTGTGTTCAATCTATAGATCAGTTTGAGTGGTATTGTCATCTTAATAATATTACATCTTCGAATACATGATCATGGGAGATCTTTCTACTTATTTAGGTCTTTAATTTTTTTCAATAATGTTTCATAGTTTTTAGTGTACAAGTTTTGCATTCCTTGTCAAGCTTATTTCTAAGTGTTTTATTTTTCTTGATGTTGTAAAAGGACGTGTTACTTAATTTAATTTTCAGAGTGTTCATAGGTAGTTTACAGAAATACAGTTGATTTTTGTGTATTAGTCTGTTATCCTGCAACCTTGCTGATCTGGCAAGAATTTTTAGTCAAGTTTATTAGCCTTTTTCTGAAAACAATTTTTTTTTTGTTTTATTGATTCATTATCGTACCTTCTACAGTTATTTCACTAATTTCTTTGATTAAATATTTTCTTCTTTCTGCTTTTTGGCTTCATTTTTCTAAAATTTGAAACAAATGCTTAGATCACTGATTTTTAGCATTTTCCCTTTCTTGTATACATTTAAAGATACAAATATCCCTGAAATTTTTGACTAAATTTAAAATTTTTAGAAGTATATTTTTATTATTATTCAGTTCAAATATGTACTACTATGATTTTTTTTTCTTTAACATATAGTGTATTTTTAAATTTCTAAAGATAGTTGACTTTCAGTTATCTTTCTCTTATTGATTTGTAGGTTAATTACATTGTGATCCAGGACATATAATTTTATATAGTTTTAATCTATTGAAATTTGTTGAGATTTCTTTTGTGGCCTAACTTGTAATCAGTTTTCACAAATATACTATACACAGTTGAAAGCAATGTGTATTCTGTAGCTGTTGAGTACAGTGTTCTATATGTGCTCAGTAAATTCGATTTTTTTATCATGTTGTTCAAGTTACATTATTAATATTTTTTTCCCGTTGCTTAACTTGTAAATTAATGAGAAAGTTTGTCATAATCTCCCAATGTGATTGTGGATTTGTCTGTTTCTACTTAGAGTTCTATTACTTTTAGCGTGTTCTCTCTCTCTTTCTTCTCTCTCTCTCTCTGTCTCACTCTCTTGCTCTGTCACCCAGATTGTAGTGCAGTGGCATGATCTTGGCTCACTGCAAACTCTGCCTCCCAGGTTTAAGTGAGTCTCCTGCCTCAGCCTCCTGCATAGCTGGGATTACAGGCATGCACCACCAAGCCTGGCTAAATTTTGTATTTCTAGTAGAGATGGGGTTTTGCCATGTTGGCCAGGTTGGTCTCAAACTCCTGACCTCAAGTGATCTGCCCTCCTCAGCCTCCCAAAGTGCTGGGATTACAGGCGTGAGCCACCGTTCCCACCCATGGCTTCATGTTTTTAAACTGTGTTGGAAAATTGCCACAGCATTTCTTCCAATATTGCTTTTGCCTCATTTACTATGTCCAAAAGGATGTAATTTTCATGAGTAAGTCATATTCCTTGGACATAGTCTTCTTACAGGACCAGAATTATAGAGATCTATTCTACATTGTGGTGGATATTTTTCTTTATTAGTATTTAGAGAATATTCTTTTTCTTTATATATATATGTTGTATAGTATTCAGTTGCACAAATGTTGCCATAATTTGTTTAAAAGGCTCTCTGTTAATGAAATTAAAAATTACTTTCTCAAAAAATGTTAAACTCACTTGTGTATATTAATGAAAATTTATAAACAATACTACACCTCAATTTCTTGGAATATATTTCTCCCTTGCATTTGCATTTTCTACTTCTCCTTGATAAGTCATGCCCATCTTTTATGACTAAGCTTAAATACAAAGCCCTAACTCTCTCAAGAAGATTTACTCTCTTTTTCACTGCTTTTACACATCCCTCTTTCAGAAGTTATTACAATTGGTTGTGATCTTTTGTTTGTATGTCCATATTTTTCTTCACAATGTGAATATCTTATGATCAAGGGTCATGCCTGAGTTATTTTTGTCTGCCAATTGCTAGTGAGATTTTTTTTTTCTCTTCCCTCTTGCAGGATTTCATTTTCTAGCCTCGTGAGATTTTTGGAGCCAGTAAACACTCAGTAAAGGCTGAATAAATAAATAAATAAGTTTTCCCTTAGAGATCTTCTTCATGCCTTCCTAACCTCCATGCAATGTGCATTAATTATATCAATTACCTTAACTGTTCCATTACTGATTGCTGAAACGACTCATAAGACTCAAATCATTTATACTCTTGGGACACTTTTATTACAAGCAAAGGATACAGGACAACAATATCAGGAAAAGAATACATATTTAAAATTTCAGGAGATTTCTTATCTAAGTTTCTTTGTCCTATTGCTGGGTCGAATAAAACATGCTTTGTCTCCAGGTCACAAACCACCACCACTGTGTGTGCAAAGCATCTCATTATCAGGAACCTCAAAGGCTGCTCCAGGTCCAGTTCTGTTATGCTGAGATGGTCACAGAGGCACATTATAGTTAAGTGACTAGATTTAACTGTCAAACCTGCCTAGTTCCACCAAAGCCAAGTATAAGTCATAAATCTAAGATCATTACTAAAAAACCCAGACAGTCTGCTGCATTCTGTTACAAAACAACTCATAGGCAAACAGCTGTAAAACATCATTTGTCTTTAGCTGATATGACATAGTGTGGAACAAAGGTCACCAGTATGTGCCAGGAAGACTTGGAATAAGCATTCCAGAACAGCTGAGATTATTTTTAAAAACTGATGAAAAGGATAATGTCAGGACAGTTTTCTTCAGTTCTTAGAGAACCAAAGATTCTTTTAAACTCAAAACATGTGAAATATCAGTCCTTTTTTTTAAACAGAAACCACATATAAATCCCAAATATATTTTTAAAAGCTCTACAAGAATACAGTAGCGATATGGGCAAAGTATATGAAAAGGCAACTTAAAAAGCAAGAAGCCCAAGTGGACAATTGCTAATGAAAATATGTTAAACTTCATCAGTTCCCAAGGAATTGAAAAGTAAAACAGGAAGGTGCCATTTTAAATTATCAGACCAGTAAAATATAATTAATATGAGACATAAGTCTTTAGATGGGCTACACATAACTTCCTTGAAAAGAAATCCAGCCAAACTTTGAAATATATTTTTGGGAAATAACTACTTATTCTTGAAGTCATAGCCACTGTCCATCTTCAGACTGTTGTTTGGTGGCTCAGAGGAGAATAAGTCAGAACCGAGAGGAAGTTAAAATTTAATTTGAACAAATCTCAAATACTATCCAGTTGTGACTTCCTTGTAACTATTACCCTCCCTTAGACCTCACTTAAGGCCTTATCAAATTACAGAATCTTACGAGTGTGAGGGGCCTTAATTTATCTCAGGCTTACTTCCTTTTAATTGTGATATTTATACTCATTTTAATGCTATTACTAGAAAGAAGACCCATCTCATTTCCATTCAAAAAATTTCTCAAAATTTTCACAAAGCCCTCCTATTTCAGTATATTTTAATACTCAGCTATATTCCCCCTTTCATTCTATCATGCATAGTACCTGGCACAGAGTAGGTGTTTAACAAATATTTGCTAAATGAATCAAGGAGTGTGCAAGTAATTGTCATGCCCGATAAAATTCAGCTCTTTTCCACTGTTGAATTTTCGACTTCTTTTTCCAAACTGTTAAACATTGCTAAAGGACATAATCCAACTGAGCTGATATAGCCCTTTCAAAATTTGTGCTATTAAATCCAGCTGTGCCCTCATTGATATTGAACTATCTTTTTAGTCATGTCTTGTTGCCTTTCTAGAACATTCACTGTAATAGTTTATTCCAAGTACTTTAACTCATTGAAACCCTAGTCCCACCCTGAGCTTCCTTACTCTCCCTGGGAGAGGTTGTCAGGGAAAGGAAAGGTTATTGAGAAAGTTGTCACTAGCAGCACTGCTGACTTCCTGCCTTGTCGGGTGGTTACACATGCTTATGAGTGATTAGGTGGTTACGTACATGTCTTATTTTGTCTTCTGATTGTAAACTTCCTGAGGCCAGGATTCATCTTTTACTACCTCTTTCTCAGCCTGCATCATAACCCATTAAATACAGAACAGTGGTTTTCTAATAAGTTGAGGTGCTCTGTTCTGATTATTGCTATATAACAAAGCACCCCTAAGTTAGTGGCATAAAACAGCAACTACTTCATTATCTGTGTGTCAGGAATTTAGGAAGGATACAGTGAGTGTGATTTACCTCTGTTCCATGGTATCTGGGGTCTTAACTGGGATGATGGGGGAGCTGGAATTATTGGAAGACTCATTTACTCACATGTCTGGTGGGTGGGACAAGAGGAACAAAGATACATACTGTAGACTAGAGCACCTGTATATGACTTCTCCATGTGGGTTGTCTTTCTTATAGGATAGCAGACTCAAAGTCTTTGGACTTATTGAGTAGTGATAGTTCAAGCGTGACTGTTCCAGTGAGCAAGGTAGAAGCTGCATTTTCTTTTATATGCTAACTTCTATCCTAGCTTTCATATCTGCTGCACTTTATTGGTTGAAATGGTCACAAATCTCACCCATATTTAAGAGGGAAAGGCCATTGACCCTACCTTTTAAAGAGAGAAATGCCAAAAATCAAATTGCAAGAAGAGCATGTAGGGTGGTAGATATGGTTGCAGCCACCTGAGAAAAATACAATCTGCCATGTTATCTTCCACATTTCTTCTTTGTCATTCCCAAAACTCCCTTTTAGTCCTCTACAAGTCTCAAAGGCAAGGCTAATACCTCCATCTCTATCCTTATCTCTTACCGGCCCTTGTTTCATCAGTGGAACAAGCAATCAATCAAGAAGCAACTCTCAGAGGCAAAGCTATCCCCTTACCTCTACGTTCACCCTCCTGTTGGCTCTTGTTTCCTCAGTGCTGCCTCTTGGGTGCTTTGCTTTTCTTTTTTCACTTGCCCATATTTCCTTTTGTCTGAAACATGCCCATTATCAATGATCATAGAGCTTATCCTCCTTCAATTCTTTCACTGATACTACTTTCCCTTTAAATTACTTTCATGTAATTTTCTTTCTCATCTAAACATTTCCCTGTGTCTTATTGACACATCATTTACTTGTTCTTTAACCTCCTGCACTCTGGCTTCTTTCCCTTCTACTTCCCCTGAAATTCCTCTGAAACCTATTAATATAATCCTAATTATCATAGAGCTTTTTCAAAGTTCTCATGCTCTGCAAAATCTCTGCATCATTTTGTACTAATGCCATATGTATATCTATATAATTGATCTAATTAATCTGAACTACTCTGAACAGGCTTTATTTTTTCCTGACCCTGCTCTAGTGCTTAAGATATTCTCCTCACCAAAAATTCCCTCCCATAATCTACATTTTTGAAATTTTTCTAATCCTTTAAGGCATGGCTCAAAATGCCTCTTCCTCCGCAAAACCTTTCCTAACTGCCCAGTCTCCCCTTTCTGACTTTTTTTAAAGAATCCATTGCCTCTGATTTATTGAAAAGAACGTTAGGCATATAATGTTAGAATCCTTTTGATTATGTCGTTGTATGACCTTGGACAAGACAGTGTATCTGGGCCTCAACTTCTCTCATTACACAAATCTTAATTTGAATGATTTACAAATAGTATACAAGTTGGTTATAAAAAATAAAAAAGTTTACTCAGGTAAAATATTTTACTCCTCCCCAGTTCCACTTCTGTTAATAATTTGCTTTGGATTCTTAAAGATATTTCTGTACTCACATGATGCATACCTACAAACACATAGGCACACACACACATAAACATTCACACAAACATTTTCCCTATAATAAAGAGAATATGTAATACTATACAACAACTTTTGAGACTTTTTATGGGAATCAATATATATTACAGGCTTCTCTCATTTTTATAGTTTTTATTGCTTTAAATGTGCACACATTGAATTTTTTTTGATATGTAGTTTTGAGTTTAAGCACATATATGGATTTGTGTATGTATATATTGTATATGTGCACCAACACATATGCAGAATAAAGAACATTTATATGACTTCAAAAATTCCCTTGTTCTACCCTTTTGTATTAAGAACCTCTCCCTACCTGTAACCTCTGGCTCTTTTCAGTCATATAAATGGAATCATATATTATGTAACATTTGGAAACCAGATTCTTTTGATTGTGTCTACATAGGAAATCTCAAGCAATCTGCTAAAAGGCTGCATACATGAATTTAACAACACTACAGGATACAAGGTCAACATAAAAATGTCAGTCATACTAGCAATAGGGATTTGGAAAACAAAGTAAAAATACAATTTTTCAATAGTTACATGAAAAATGATCTACTTAGGGGTAAACCTAGCATCCTTGCCAGCTCTTTGAAACTGGGTTGTTTGCTTCTTATTGTTGATTATCTTTTTTCCTTGCAAATTGTTGAGATTTTTCTCAGTTCTTTTGTCAAGTAATCTGGATTGCATCATTGACGTTTTGATTGTTATAAGACTCTGTGTCTGGTTTGATTCCTATGGAGAATGTTGCTTTTTGCTTGCTTGTTTTGGTAGGCATATTAGTTATCTGCTGTTGCATAACAAATTATGCCAAACCCCAGTAGCTTAACACAGCAAACATTATCTCACATCTTCAGAGGGTCAGAAAGCTAAGAGTGACTTAGCTCAGTGCTTCTGGCTTAGGATATCTCATGATACTGCAATCAAAGTTTGACTGGATTTTGAGGATCCACTTCCAACCTCACTCCTTTGAATGCTGACAGGAGACTTCAGTTCCGCACCACCCACGTGGGCCTCTCTGTAGGGTTGCTCATGACATAACTTCCCCTAGATAGAGTGATCAAGAGAGAGTGAACCCAAGACTGAAGCCACAGTCTTGTAATCTTGAAAGAGACAAGCAGTCACTTCTGCCCTACTCTATTGGCCATGCAGACCAACCTTGGTAGAGTATGCAAAGGAGAGGGTGTGAATACCAGGATGTGGGGTCATTGGGAGCTATCTTGGAGGCTGGCCACCTCATAAGGCATTTAAACTTGTTATGTTTAGGTTGCATGTTCCTACCTGCTTTCTGTGGACTGTGTTTTCAAAGCTTTTGGAAAATTATTCAAATCCGCACTGTGTGTGTGCCACCCAGTAGGTAATCTGGGACCTAAGTGGCATTCTATCCCACAGTTCAGCTCTCGAGCTAGTATATTGTTTAGGATAATTTCCATGCATGCACACTTCAAAGGTGAGCCCAGAATTTAATCACAGATATATAGGATCCTTTCTTTGAGTGGCATCCTCTATTTAATCTCCCCAACACTCTCTGGCATCCAGGAGTACTTCTTTCTGGTCCTTTGGGGTATGTAAGTATATGTGTGTGTGTGTGTGTGTGTGTGTGTGTGTGTGTATGTGTGTGTGTATATATATATATCTATATATATCTCCATCTTGAATTTTCTTGAATACAAAGGTATGAAGTGGATATTTTGCCAAAGAGAAGTTCTCCTTCTCAGAGTTTCTTGTGCCTATTGGTCAAAACTGCCATCATCCAGCTGCTCTGCATCCTACCTGCTTTCAGTTGACTTTGTTTTTCTGTGGACTGTACCTTGCTTGAGGTCTTGGTTAGGAAAGAGAAAAAGAAAGGAGGAGAAACAGAGAGAGGGAGAAAAAGAGGGAGGGAGGAGGGAAAGAAGAAAGGGAGGAAAGAAGGAAGGAAGGAATGCAGGGCATTTCTCTCATTTTCTCTGTCCTGTTAATGGGCCCATTTCTCACTCCTCATATCAGAAAGAGCAGGCTTCTTTTGGAGCACCTGCTCTGTCGTGAGTCCACAGCTCTGGGGTTTAGGTTGCTTTTCAGCCTACGCTTCAAGATAAGGAAAGAGAAACAAAAGCAAAATGAAAAACTCAGGAAGTTTACCGCTAGATTGTTCATAATTTGAGTTTTTCTTTCTCATTCTATTACCAGTGGCGAATCTGACTGGTCTGCAGCAAACTCAACTCTTGCCTCCTTGGGGGAAAGAATTCAGCTGAGGAGCATAAAGTAGAGTGAGAAACCAAGGCAAGTTTTAGAGCAGGAGTGAAAGTTTATTAAAAAGTTTTAGAGCAAGAATGAAAGGCAGTAAAGTACACGTGGAAGAGGGCCAAGCAGGCAACTTGAGAAATCTAAGTGCCCTGTTTGGCCCTTGACTTTGGGTTTTATACACTGGCATGGTTCTGGGGTTTTAATTTCTCCTTGATTTTTTCTTGAGGTGAGCTGTCTGCATGCTCAGCGGCCTGCCAGCACTTGGGAGGGGCTGCATGCGCTGTGTGTTCACTGAAGTTGTGTGCATGCTCACTTGAGGTGTTTTTCCCTTACCAGTGGAGAGTTCCCAGAGGAAGGTTTGCTGCCATTTTGACTCTTAGTGTGCATGCTTGAGCGCACTTGCCCATCTCCTGAGATCTTATCAAGAAGCTGCTGATCACCAGCGCTAGGTGTTGTCTATCTATTGGGAGACTGTCCTTCTCTGGTGCCAGCTGTGACCAATTATGGTTTTAGAGACAGTTTAACAACCACCTGACCATCATCACCTAGACTGTCCTTCTCTGGTGCCAGCTGTGACCAATTATGATTTTAGCGAGAGAGTTTAACAACCACCTGACCATCATCACCTAGACTGTCGTTCTCTGGTGCCAGCTGTGACCAATTATGATTTTAGCGAGACAGTTTAACAACCACCTGACCATCATCACTTGACATTCCTAGGGGGAGGGGCCCTCTCCTGTCCTGCTCACGAATGCCTAACTATCCAAGAAATCTGCCTGCTACCTTTACTTTTCAGTTTTCAGATAATTTTTCCATGCATTTTGTCTAGTGTTTTAATGGCATTCAGTATAGGGTTGCCAGGTAAAATATAAGACATCCTGCATAATTTTTTAGTATAAGTTTATTTTAAATATTGCACGGGAAATATTTAAAAATTATTGCTTACCTGAAAAATCACATTTAACTAAGCATCCTGCATTTTATTTGACACATCTGGCAATCCTAATTCAACGGAAGATGGAGTGGAGTGTTCTTACTCCATTTTACCCAGAACAAGAACTTTACCTCATTATTTTAACAGTGCCTACCATTCTGTTTTATGGAACTACAAAATGTATGTAGCCACTTTGCTATTGATATTTAGGCAGTTTTCTGTTCCCTCCTCTTTTAAATAATGCCACAGTGACATTCATTTATATTTATCTTTGCACACTTTTAGTCTCAGGTTTTTTTTTAAATCTATGCCAAATAGAGAAGTGCAACTGCCTATCTCAAAGGGTTGTTGTGAGAATCAAATGATATGATGAGTGTGAATATGCTTAGTAAGCTGCTAAAGACTATGGAAAGTATTTCTCAGCACTTGTCTTGTGAGTGATGGACTTATAAGTGTACATGTTTAGTTTCTCTAGTGATTTAAAAAAAATCCCTTGAGTGGATAGATTTTTGTCTTATACAGCTTTGTAATCAATTCTACTGAGTTTTGTAATAGTACTTTGCTTTTAGATGACTCCAAATAAATAACAGTCAAAAAAGAGAATAAACTTGCCTTCATTTGCCCTCATCTTCTAACATTTCCTTATCTTTTAGATATAGCTCATTAATTACACTTATCTTGGTTCACTTTCTAAAATCACTTGTTTGTTTTAATTGATTTGTTTTAAAAATCATTGATCTTTAAATTTTTTTAAATGTAACTTTAAGAAGTTCCCAGGTGATTCTGGTGACTCAGCCAGGCCCAGGATCCCTGATCTAATATACTGTCCCAGTAATGCAGGTATTGACATTCCTTCTACTGAATCACTCACTGGGGGAGATCTGACCTTGCCTCAGCACAGCCAGGATTCTTGTGGTTGCAAGTGACAGACAACTCAACTTAAATTAGCTTAAGCCATAAATGTGGGTACACATGGCTGAAAAATCCAGAGGTAGCACTAGCTTGATCTAACATCTCAACTGATGTCACTGAAGTGATGCAGCTGCTCTATATCTCCCTTCTGGATTGCAAAATTCTACAGCAGTCCTAAAACTTACATCTTCAAATCACACACTCCAGGAAAAGAAAGTCTCTTTAAATGGCTCCTATAGAAGAGAGAAGAATTTTCTCCTTCCCAGAAGTTCTAGCAAACATTTCGTTGACTCTGCCTCCTAAACAAATCTCTATGGTCAGGGGAAGGAATAGGCTGATTGGTTTAAATTTGTGAAGGCCACCCCATAGTGTGTGAGAGAGAAGCAGAAAGAGTTAGGGGAGCCAGACAGTGCGAAACGTTCTCTTACAGGAGCCTTCCATGTTTTAGTCTTATTTCAAACATCCACTGAAAGGACCTTTTTTTTAAAAATTTTTTTTTTCATCTCCATTACTTTCTCTTTGTCAATACTAAATCCACTCACTAGCAGCCTGATTAATGGTAGATTCTGTTTAATGAAAATGTTTTTCTAAGGGTCAAATAATTTCTTTTCAGACACATGTGAATTATAATTAATCATTTTTAAAAAGAAGCACATCTCTTTAACTATCTCCGTTGAAAATCTCTTGTAGTTACACAACTTTGCATTTAATACAAAATGAAAATACCAACTTCCTTATCCAAAGGCTGGTTTAACATATGGTTGCAGGTGGGTTCTGACTTTTAAATTGATTTTAATTATAGTGATTTGTCTGGGTAACAATTATACTAACTGAATGGAAGAGGATCACACTTTTCGTTAAAATGCAGAATCATTGGGGAACTGAAAGCAGCCACCTTGGATGGGGGCAGACAAAAAAAAAAATCAGACTTAAGAAAGTCCATCAGCCAAGAAGATGAAATAAATGTTTTCTTACTCCTTGGATCTCTTATCACTGTCTTTAAAACATAATTAACTGTAAACAAATAAACAAACAAGCAGCAGCAGTAGCAGGGATTTGCAGACCAGGGAGAAGGAAACATGTTCCACTATCGAAGCAGTTCCTCTGGCTCAGCCACAGGGAAAGTGAGCCCCTAATAGGAAAATTAATGCCGATTAAAAGCAGGGGAGTTTTAAGGCTAACCCCTGACTTTTCCCTTCATCTAATTTTAATTGTTCCTCAGATCCATTAGATCATGTAAGGTGACAGCCCAACACCCTCTGTTTATGAACAGAAAATGTCATTTGATCTGACAAAGAGCAGGCAAGTATGGATTAATCAGCTCTTCTTAGGACGCATTCACAGAACCATACTGGACAGTAACTCTTGTTCCCAATAGAAGGTAGGCTAAATAGCTTCCAGGGTATTGCTCTCTGGTTACTGAGCAACCATGAAGTCTTTGCCAGTCCTCTTCCCACAAAATTAAATTTCCTTGCATAATATCCAGTGGTCTGACAGTCTCGTCCCTCCATTCCTCTCTTGTCCATTCCATTTTCTGAAGCCCCTCTCCCACCTGCCGTCTAGTCTCACCAGTGCCCGCCTCTCATGTCTGCTCTCCTCCCCCATCCTCTCATTCTCTCACGTCTTCATCTCACCCCTTCTATCCCTCTGGAACTTTCTGGTTCCCTTCCTGCCCATCTTCTTATGATCACAATCGTGTCTGAACCTTGGCAAAGAGATGCTCTGAAAAACATTAATGATCCTATGGAAACAGCTGGTTCCTCTGAGTTGGAAATGAATATGGCCGTTGTGAATGGCACTTGTTGTGAAAGAAGCAAGTAGAAGGAAAGAGTTCAAATAGAAAATCTTCCATCTTCCTTGGCATCCTCCTGAATTACTGTCTCATTTCTTTGATCTCTCTTGTTTACCAAAAATGGAGCTAAGAGATTTATGATAGGTATGTGCTAAAACTCCCTCTGAAGTGGAAAATTTTCAATGAGTGTTGTTATTAGTCTTTTGGTTTCCACCTTTAATGTGAGGGTTTGAAGGGCTTATTGAAATGAAAATGTAAATTAATACAAACATCAAATTGGTTGGACCTACTTATAGCATTTTTATTGTTTATCAGATAATTAATTAGGTCTACTTCTTAATCTGAAGTTTCTGTCACCTTTCTGTTTTTTTCTTCTCCCCCTGTCAACATTTTATCGATGTATTAATGATGGTTGCAGTAGGAAATAAATGACACCCTCAAATGAGAAAAATGGGAGAAGAGTTTAATGAAGAGACTATTTACAAAGGTGTAGGAAAGTGTTGGGTGGATGGTGCAGGAGCTAGGGGCCTGCAGGTGCAAGAGGAGGGAACAATTATTAGAACTTTTAGGAAGAGAGTCAGATAGAAAGGACATCTTTTTTAGGCAATGTGATTTTTGGTCGAGGGGTGCAGCTTGCTTCTTAGTCTTTTTCTCTCCTGATCTTCCACCCTGTCCCCCATTGGCTGAAACCCAATACGAATAAGAGAGCCCACTGATGTAGATCATACAAGTCAGTCTCTCCAGGGCAGAGATTAGGTTGGAAAATCAGGGAGCGTGGATCTGGAGGAATCAACAGAAAATATATGAATCCTTCACTATCTCCATTGAAAATCTCTTAGAGTTACATACGTTTGCATTTAATACAAAGTAAAAATACCGAAGACCTGCAGGCACATCTTTTGTGAGAGGAAGACAAACTGGAAATAAAGAGAATAGTACAGAACATTTATGTAAATTTATCAGGATAACATTTTATGAGTTAGGAGCCAATCTGAGATAGAAATACAAGATTCTTTGGTCTTGGTCTTTGATTTTAATTTTAGGCCTAAATCATTTTTGGACACATTTTCATACCAGTGGGTACCCAAATCTTAAAAATATGTGCCAATATGTTAGGTCCATCTAAAAATACTCATGGCAGGGGGGAGCCTAAATGTACTCATAGTTAAATGTTTTATGTGTCAGCACTGAATAATTTTAATAAATGAATACAAGTACTTCTGTTTTATAAGGAGATGCTGTAGAGAGAACCTCTACTGGTTTTAGGCCTTCCCCCCCACCCCCTCCCCTGCCCGCCATTTTTTTAGAAATAGTTCCTTGAATTTCCATTGGGGACCTTTCCTTTCTAAACCCCTTATGGTTCTGTGGGTGGACATGGGATTCAATTTGGCTGAAAGTGCACTGAATGTCCTTGGCCACAGCGATGTGATGAAGGATGAGTGCATGAAACAAGCCAGGCCAATCAGAGTGGCACCCAGAAGATTCATTCTGCAAACTCCCCCTGAACTCTGGAGAGTGTTAGGACAGGACCTGCTGATGGTCCTATCCGCCATCAGGTGGACACTCACGGTGGAAGCAACATGAAGGAGAACAGAACCCAGGTAGGAAATGAGGACAGATTCTGGTGAAAGTTTGTGTCCTTGAATTCATATGTGCCAGAAGCTAGCTCTAGGCCTGTTGCATCCACTAACGAGTTCCCTTTTAACTCAAGCTAGTTTGAGTTGGATCTTCTGTCACTTAGAACTGAAATTTTCTTAAAATGATACAAAGTATTCCAGGTAGGTTATCAGGATAAGACTTTTCCTTAAAGGCAAAAACTATTGTCTCATTAAATTCCTTTATGAAGTTATGATTTTTTTCCTTCTTAAGAAAAGTATCTCCACAGGCTGTTGGAAATGAGATAAGAAGCACCACATCGTAGCACCCTGTGGTCTGTCAGCAAGCATGCTGTGCTTTGCAAAGCTTCTTAGACCTGCCTCCTTCACAGTGGGGATTTTCCCCCTCTGTCCTATGCTTGCAGTTTGATTTGGCTCTCATGTTGCTCTGAATATGTTTGAATACAGGTCCACAATAATGTTCATGAATGGAACCCCAACAGTGGGACTTGTATTTACACATTGAACACTAATATTCAGAGTCTCATAAAACGTGGAGAGAATTTGTTCCTTACTGACCCTGTGAGCTCAGCCTTTGGTATAGTTTATATGAATGAAGGTTGTTTGTGTTCATACACGTATTGAATGAACCTGAATCTGGCCACTTCGTAGCTTAAGGGCAGGAAAAGGAAGGAAGGAGAGACTGAGTTTTGTAGACTGTGGAAGACTCTCTGAGCCATCCTGCTCCATAGGTGATGGCAGAGCTGTGGTTAGAGTGGGCCCTGACTGCCTGTGTCTCAGGGTTCTCATCTGGATAAAGGGATGACAGCAGCTGTGCTGTGAAGCCGGGGCCTGGACTCAGGATGAGAGAGGGACCCTAGTTGTGTAGATCCACAGGGAGGCATTCCAGTTGTGCCGGGAAAGCTGTAGCCGTCATTACCTCTGGCTCACTGGGACAGCTCTGCTCCCAAGAGCAGCCCTGGGTCCTGTTCTCAGGGATGGATGGGTAGGTCAGCACAGGTATTAGGACATGATTCTTTTTTATAGCAAATGACAGAAAGTAGAAGGGTGAGTTATCACTGTGGGGGCCAAAGGAGAGCTTTCACTTTGGCCCACTGAAGGTTCACTGAAAATCAACTCATGAAAGACAGATTAATTGGAGAAAAGGCATACACATTTATTTAATGTGTATACACAGGAGTCTTCAGAATGAAGACCCAAAGACATAGGGGAAATTGTCCATTTTTATGCTGAGGTTCAACAAAATGTGGGGCAGCCTTCTGTTACAGAAATATGGTTGAACAAAAAGGGCATGATTGAATGCTGATAGGCACTGGGGAAACCCAGCAAGGCCTGTCTGTCCAGATGCTTTTTGGCCTCTCTGAGCGTGCATTTCTTCCTTCTGGGTGTACAGCAGGACCCTCTCTGGAATGGGGGTCTTATGACCTATCATCAAACAGGTTAGGTCAGATAATTTCTTTATGGCTGGTTTTTACATAGATAAGGTGGAGGGAACGTTAGAGTGATGTTTTTAGGTTTTATGACTGGCTTTGGGAAAAAGGGATTCTGGCTTCTATGTCCCACGCTGGGAAAGAGAAATTCTAGTTTTTATGGCTAGCCTTGGGGGAGAATGGGACTGAGAGAGATGAAGGCAGGAGAAGGTCAGAGAGAAGGTTTTGCTTCTGACGCTGCTGTTGGGGCCCTCATTTGGGGGCATTATTTTTTGAGCCCCAGAATCTCCTTTCTCCATCTACGCTAGCACAGTGATTTGACTCTAGAGTCAGAAAGACTGGGTTAAAATTCTAGCTCCATCTTTACAAGCTGCATGGCTTCTGTAAGACGGAAACAATAACATCTACCTCACAAGGCTGTGATAATTAAATGAGATCATTCTCACTAGAGTAGTTAACATAGTACCTGGAACATAAGTCTCCAGTAAATGTTAGCCTGAAAGGGAGCCGGGATACACTCTATAAGATATTTTAAAAGTAAAATATGTTTCTGTGATCAACTTTCCTCTACTCTCATTTACCCCCGAGCCTCCCAGCAGCTACTTAGGGTGTCCCCAGATTTCCTTGTCACAGAGTTAAAATGACTGTGGATTACATTGTATTTCAAATAATCCAAGAACAGTGCAGCAAGCTTAGGATCTGAAATTAACTTTGCCTTTATATTGTTCACGCTAGTTGCTCTTCAAGTACAATTATCATCAGAAAGCGGCCACTAAAAATAGTACCGATTCTCATTTTTCTCTCAGTGTTATCTGCTGCCATAGTGTTTCCCAGGCACGTTTATTTACTTGGTTCACAGCAGTGAATCTTTTCTCTTATTAGCCTGCCAGCAACAAGCAGGTCCCACAGCAATGCTCAGTTCAGGTGCAGTCTTTATTCCTTGGGAAGCACGGGAGGGCCGAGTCGCCATTTCTCCTTGAGAAGCTCAGTGGAAGTGTCAGTCATGGCAGGAGTTGTGTGGACAATTTTGATGTGAAAGAAAGAGAAGACCAAAGTAGAACCTTTGCTTTGACAGTTTCAGAACTTTTCTCCCTCTGGGGAGAATGACAATTTAGCCTTCAAATTTTCTCTTGTTCCCTTTTCACTGCTCATATGTGCTTTGTGTGCAAGTGTGAATTTAATGGTAGTCAGAGAAGCTGATTGACAGCTCCCTGCATGTCTCACCCTGCTCTGATGACTCTTGTTCACAGTTTGGCAGTAAACTGTCTGAGTAATATGAGAGCTCTGTTTCTATCTTTCTCATTATTAGATGTTAAGATGTTGGCCAGTGATATGGTTAGGCTTTGTGTCCCCACCCAAATCTCATCTTGAATTGTAATTCCTATAATCCCCATAATATCCATGTGTCAAGGGAGTGACCAGGTGGAGGTAATTGAATCATGGGGTTGGCTTCCCCCATGCTGTTCTCCTGATAATAAGTGAGTTATCACAAGATCTGATGGTTTTATAAGGGGCTCTTTCTCCTTTGCTCGGCACTTCTCCTTCCTGCCGCTTTGTGAAGAAAGTGCCTTGCTCCCCCTTTGCCTTCCATTATGATTGTAAGTTTCCTGAGGCCTTCCCAGTCATGCAGAACTATAAGGCAATTAAACCTCTTTCCTTTACAAGTTACCTAATCTCCTGTATGTCCTTATAGCAGTGAGAACAGACTAATATAGCCAGTAAGGTAGAACAAAACACCATAACACTGAAAGCATTTTATCCTGAAGTATTCCCTCCTACCCCCCTGCCAAATGTCTCTGACGTGTCCATCACAAACCTAAGGAGTTAGCATTAGATAATTTGGGGCCTTCTTGGGGTAAAAATAAATTGCTGTTAATTCTAGAATTATTCAGTTCTTTTCCTCTCCCTCTCTAACATTTCTCCTCCATTAAAAAAAAAAAAAGAAAGAAAGCAATTCATCCATCCAACCCTGAGAAAAAGCAACAGGCAGTCTGAGGACACAGCTCTGTAATCTGTGAGCTCCAAGTGTTGGCTGTGAGTCTAGGAGATTGCAGCCAAGGCTGCCAGTGAAGTAGCATCTGAAGCAAGCTTAGGAGAGACAGTGTGTGGGGGGAGGGAGGGGGTGGCCTAGGAAGGTGGGAAGGAAGGAATAGAAAGTGAGCAAATTGAAACAGGAATGGAAGCAAAAAAAAAAAAAAAAAAAAAAAAAAGAGCCAACCTAACCAAGCGATTTTATATTACAACTCCTTCAGTCTTGGGAAATAACCATGTGATGTGACTGGCCCTACAGCTAGAGGAAATGTGAGAGACTAAAAGGTTCTAGCCCTGGCTCTGACAATCACTAACTGTGAGATCCCCAGCAAAGCTTAGGGCTTTTGTTACCACCTGTGTTGAATGGAGGATACGTAAGCTGCCCAAGCCATCTAGGGGTGATAGAGGCTGAGGTCATATAACACTTTATGAAACCACTTTGAAAACTCAAAAGTCTAGTTCCAAATGTAATGTATTATCAGTTCTTTTCCAGAGAACATGTATCCAACATGCCTCAAGCTTCTCTGTGTCTTCCCTTCCTCAGAAAAAACAGTGTTTACTTTAGGCCATGTTAGGCTCTGTCCAGAATCTTCCATTGTCAAGTCATACGCCATTTTTTTTCTTAGCAAAGAAGTGAAGGCATGGACCCTGCTCTGCTGTTAATTCCCAAAGATAAGGATGGTGTCAGATATTTTGTATTGTCTTTCTACTGGGCAGACTTTTCCATTAATAAGATGAGCAACTGGAGATCACTGTCCAGTTGGCCAACTTCCAATATTGCATGCAGGGTGGTCATCCTTTTCTACCATGCATGGGGAGGGGATATCAGTTTGCAAGGATGTGGCTAGCATGCTGGGAGCTCTGTGGTCCCTAGAGGCCTCCAAGTGGCTTAGATTGGAGCTATAATTAAAGCCATTCCTTGCAGTTTGAGGAAAGAGTAGGAATCCTCATCCTCTGTAATCACTGAGTCATAACCAGACTGTGTTGCTGTCAAATGTTTGGGAAGTCCATTGTTTTTATCTTGGAGCTTGCTAAGACCCTGGGGCTAAAGTTTCACATAGATCTTATTCAGACTGAGGATCAGGGGGCAGGGATTTTTTTTTTTTTTTTTTTTTTAACAGAGTCTTGCTCTGTCGCCCAGGCTGGAGTACAGTGGCGCGATCTCAGCTCACTGCAGGTTCCGCCTCCCAGGTTCACACCATTCTCCTGCCTCAGCCTCCCAAGTAGCTGGGACTACAGGCACCTGCCACCACGCCCAGCTAATTTTTTTTTTGTATTTTTTTAGTAGAGACGGGGTTTCACCATGTTAGCCAGGATGGTCTTGATCTCCTGACCTCTTGATCCACCCACCTTGGCCTCCCAAAATGCTGGGATTACAGGCATGAGCCACCACACCCAGCCCAGGGCAGGGATTTTTTAATAATCCTTTTTGGTCTGAACACTTGGGCAGGATTTGGAGAAGTCCTGTAACGTCCTGGGAGGCTCTCTTCTCTATGACACGCTGGGAAAGAGATACAACACCTCATACAGCAACCTTTTCACCAATCATGGCAGGAGAATGTTTTCTGCATCAAAATCACTTAAATAGTGATAGACTTCCCTCTAAACTCTTCATTTGCTCATGTAACGTTAATTTATTGAGTGTGTATTGTGTGAGTGGCACCACAAAACCTGCAAATATTCATTAAGAATCTATGAGGGGCTGGACGTGGTGGCTTACACCTTTAATCCCAGCATTTTGGGAGGCCAAGGCAGGCAAACCATTTGAAGTCAGGAGTTTGAGACCAGCCTGGGCAACATGGTGAAACCCTGTCTCTACTTACAAAACAAAACAAAACAAAAATTAGCCTGGCGTGGTGGCTTGCGCCTGTAGTCCCAGCTACTTGTGAGGCTGACGTGGGAGAATTGCTTGAGCACGGGAGGTGGAGGTTGCAGTGAGCCACTGCACTCCAGCCTGGGTGACAGAGTGAGACTCTGCCTCTAAATGCTCTTAAGAGATTTTCATTGTTGTACCTGAGACATATGAGATATTTATGTAAAAACTATGGTATAGAACATCTCTCAGTGCCAAATGAGTGGTAGAAAAGATAGCATGAAGACTAGAGTGGTCTAGAAAGAGTTCACAGAGGAGAGAGGACTTAAATTGGGCTTTGAATGAATGTAAGTGGGATTTAGAAGGCATGGAGAAGGTAAAGGACAGGTGCATGGGATGCCCAGCAGGAGCAAAGGTTGCACAGAGGCAAAGCTTGCAGAGTTAAGACTGAATCAAGAGGAGAATTCTGGGTCTGTGAGTGGTTAAGAATATGCATTTTGGTGTCAGTCTGCTACCTACTCTCTGTGTGACCTTGGGAAAGTCATTGATCACCTCTTGGCTTCATTTTTCTCATTTATAAAATGAAGGTGACAGTTCTTGCCTTGAGAGGCAGTCATGAGAAATAAATGAAATAATGCATAAAGTGTTTAGCACAGTGCCTGGCACATAGTAAGCAATTGTTAGCAATATTGATAATACTAGTTGAAATATGGAGTTCATATTTTCCCTGGGGAAGTGGGGAGCTACTGTGAAGACTTTTGTGCAGGAATGTGACAAAATCAGAGCAATCTTTTTATAAGATGAATGATGTAATGGTATAAAGAAGCTGTGGAGAGAGAAGACGCTAGATGTAGAAATTCCAATTGGAAAACCATTTTAATCATTCAGCTGCGAAGATAATGACCTTGATCATGATGGAGGCAAGGAAGAGATGGAAAGAAAAGACATTTACGTCAATTTTCATGATCGGATGTAGGGAGTAAGAGAGTGGAAAGTTCCTATGATCAGAGTGTAAGCTTCTGAGGATGGAAGCTGTATTTTAATTCTCTTCATCCCCAGTGCTTAGGACATTGCCTGGTACTGTATACGGTAGCCATCAGTAAATGTTTTTGAGTGAAAGTGTAAGTAAAGGAGTGAGTGAATAAATGAAAGAAAAATGATTCACAGGTCATGAGCATAGGTTGTTGAAAGAATGGTAGTTTCCACTGACCAAATTCAACTCTTTTTTGGAATATTTTTGGTATCTATGTAGTCTTTATCCATCATATTGTGCACAAAAATGTACATACTACACAGTATACACAGGGTTCTATTATCAGTATGTAATTGCTCATTTTAAAAGAAATGGTTTTAACTTTAATGAAAGTGCTGAAGGGATAGTTTTTGTCTAGAAATTTTTGTTTGATTTTTTAAAACTTGAATAGAGATGTTACATATGAAATGTGGTCTCTTTGGGATTACTAAAACTAAAAATGATACATGTTTTAGTTCAATTTTAGAAAACTTCTTTTAAACTTCAAGATTTGTAGAATGGGATTAAAAATATTTCCACTTTTGTATTTGTATAATTATTTCCCTTTTTTCCCTTTTTCCATTTTACAAGGAATTGGAGTAAATTGATGGTTTCTTTAAATCATAACTTTTTCAGAAAACTCAACATTTTGGTTTCTGAAAATGGAGGAAAAAGTTCTAATATGATCAGAATCAGGGACTTTGCTCTTATCCAAAGGTGAATATTTGCTATCAATCTGTGGGTCACAGCCTGAAACTGTTTACTAAAAGACTCCAACTTCCTTAATATTTAAATTTACTCAAATGCTTTGTTTATATTTTTTAAAGAACCAAAAAGTGACCCAAGCACATTAACATCTGGCAATAAGGCACTTAATGTTATTCTAACTCATCCTTTGCAAATATTACCATGACATTGTAAAGTTGTCTAATTCTCATTTGCTGGACATTTACTAAGATAATTTTTCTTTTTTAGTAACAAAACCAAATCAATTCCCAGACTCCTCCTGAATGAAATAGGTGGAATTTAGCTGTGGACTGTGTGAGCTCTTACTGAAAACAAGATGCCCCCAGGAGCTGTTTCACAGCATTCACCTTTCCCTGTACAAATAGAATAGAAAATGACTTTGTTACCTGCAGTCTTTTTGCTGGGTCCTGAATTGTGGTAATTATGTAAGATTACTGCTTTTAAAAGTAAGCTTTCTTATACAAAATTAGGATATTACAGTTATACATAGAGGAGTATAGATTTTTGATGTCACAGAAAACAAGGTTGTATAATGGCCACACCTCCCTTGGTAGGCAGTGGGGAAAAGACCTTGTACACAGTGCCACAGACCACCATGTGCCCCATTTCCTGAGAAATCAACTATAGGAATCATCATTTACCCGCGACGCCACCAACAGGTGGATGTGAAGAGCACAGAGTTCTGATAGCCCTCTTTCTGTTATTACTTGACTCTGTCCCAGTGGCCATAGCTACTTAGTCCAAGAATAAACACCTAGTACAAGTTGGGCAATCAATTTTTCTCTATGGTAAATACAGATATTGACTGGAGACCCAGCAACTGAAATCTTTGAGAAGTGAGTCTGTCTTATGGTAGTGTTTCGGAAGGAAATCTATCACCACCCTAAGGTCCTAGAGCTGTGCTGGTCCCTGCCCTTTCTGAGGAGTAGGTGTTTGACTCCTCATTAGGCTCTGTCACGTATTCTAATATTCTTCCAATAAATCCCACGTCTATGTGTCTATATGATAAGAGTGTGGAGCAGCAGGGACAGGAAGAGCTTTTATCAGTTAAATCATTACTGACAGAGATTTACTTTTATTTCATGTTGGCACTGATTTGGGCAGCAGATGAAACAATGAAGAACCATGAGATGCCAGCTTTTTTGATCTAATCATAAAATGAGTTTTTCTCCCTGGACAGCTGCTCCCTTCTGACTCCTGAACAGGAGAAGAGCAAGGGCCACTGTCCTCTGAGGAGTCCTTAGGGGTCAGCCATGGGCTTCCATTCAGCCAAAGGTAGGAATGGGATCTGCATTAATTTAGATTTTTTTTTTTAGCAGTCAGAAACAAAAATCAACTCAAGGTGACTTACACAGGAAAGGGGATTTATTGGAAGAATATCAGAATATGTGACACAGTCTAATGAGGAATCGAACACCCACTCTTCAGGAAGGGCAGGGACCAGTGGAGCTCTGGAACCTCAGCATAGTGATAGATTTCCTTCCAGAACACTCCCAGTCAGCAGACTCAGTTCTCAAAGATTTTAGTTTCTAGGTCTCCAGTCAATATTTCATATTTACCTTAGAGAGATGTTGATTGCCCAACTTGTAGTAGGTGTCTATTCTTGGACTAAGTAGCTATGGCCACTGGGACAGAGACAAGTAAAGACGGCTCCCAGAAATCACCTCTGTGGAGAGATTGAGCCATTCTGTGAAACAGTAATATAATAGGTTTATGTTACTAGGTCACTATTGCTCTGCAAAAAGCCTGGGGAACTGCAATAAAATTCCTCAAAATTGGAGGAAAACTCATTAATCTAAGAGGCATTGAAGATGGCTTCAGATCTTTGGGGATCTCTATATCCACAAAATGGACTATGGAATTTCTCCTCACTAGTGTATCAGTTATGTATTGCTGCTTAACAAATACCCCCAAAACTTGGTAGCTTAAAACAACTGTTGTTAATTGCTGCTGTTGCTATTTACTCATCATTCTGTGGGATGAGCTTAGCTGGACAGTTCTTCTACCGGTGTGATCTAGATTCGCTCATGTGGCTCAGTCACCTAGAGGCTTAAATGCAGCAGAATAGTCCAAGGTGGCTTCACTCATTTACCTGGCATTTGGTGCTGCCTATTGGCTGGGACCCTTTCCATAGGTCCTCCATCCTCAACCAAAAGAGCCCAGGCTTCCTCACATGGCATTAATGAGGCCTTGGTGTTCACATGGAACATCAAGAGACATCTTGAGGCCTAGGCTTGGAAGGGCCACTGCATTCCACTGTTCAGAACAAGTCACAAGGCCAGCCCAGATTCAGGGAAAGGAAAAATAGACCCTGTCTATGGGAGGAATGGCAAAATGATGAGCATATGGGGACAAAACAGAGTATCATAGCCATCTCTGCAAACAATCTAACCCACTTGGGACTTACCTAAAAAATGACCAAAGAAAAACAACAAAAATTCAAGCATTTATAGCAAATGTCCAGCCATGGGGAGAGTTGAATAGCATGATATAATATAGTACCTGTCAGAAGTAAGTAGTTAAAAAATGACTTAAAATTTCTACAGTTCACACAGCAGTTGTGAGTAAGGCACACCAGAAAGCATACTGGAGTACGATAAAGGGGGGTTGGATTATAGATCCAGTCTTGTTGCCACCTTTCTCTGTAAAAGTTATAAAGTTGCTCACCTCCAAGCCTCAGTTTCCTTGTAGGCCAAATAAGAAAATGTATGAATCACAAGACTATTATGAGAAAGAGCTCTGTGAACTGTAAAAATGCTATATAAATGAAGTCATTCAAAAGAATTTGAATTGTGAAACCATGTTTTCCTCCTCTTTTCTAGTTATGTGGTTTAAAACAAGGAACAATCTCAGGCTTATGTAGCTACAAAAGACATGTTTTTACTAAAATTTTCTTTCATCTAAATGCCTTTTGATGATTTTCCAGTGAATGTAGTGCAATCTATGGTTTTTCTAAGTGTACAAAAATGTGTGAAATTAAAATACCCAAGAGGAGAGTAATTGAATGTATCCATTTGGAGAAAAAAGAAAAGCACGTGGAAAAGGAAATGAGCTTAAAAGCATGGGAGACAGTGTGTCTTTTAGACTGTGAAAGAATAATTAGGTGAGATCTTCTGTTTGGACAATTTTAAGAGAAAATGATTTGAAACAGTAAAATGTATGCCAAGCTAGGTATGAGAGCTGAAGACAGCAAACTTTGAAGAAGTAAAAGAAAAAACTTTAAAATGCAATAACTAATTTCCTTTATTATTATTAATTTTATTTATTTATTTATTTATTTATTTATTTACTTTTGCCTGCCCTGGAAGAGCAATAACTAATTTCGTTAGAGAATGGATTGTGACAACAAATATAAAATAACCAGATTTTAGTATTTCCAGAGAAAAGAAGATTGCCTAGGGCAGTCCTCAACAAATGGCATAGCAATTGGTAGAAAAAGGAAAAAGACCCAGTCTCCATGTGGTCTACTGCAAGAGCTGGCCAACTTCAGCCTGTGTGCTATTCAGCCCACCTGTTTTTATAAAGTTTTATTGAAACACAGTCATGCCCATTCATTTACATGTCATCATGGCAACTTGCTTATTACAATGGCAGAGTTGAATAGTAGCAACAGAGATTGCATGGTTTGCAAAGTGAAAAATATTTACTATCTGGCTCTTTACAGAAAATGTTTGCCAACCTCTACTCTAGTGGGACGATTCTGAGGCACATTCTGCATGGTTCCTCAGAGTGTCCTCAGCAAGACTGAGACCCAGATGTTCACAGCGGTAACCAGCACTTTAATGCGCACTTTATTGGCGCTTTGCCCTTTCCTATCTTTCTTTCCCTACTCCCTCACTTCTGTTTCCTACGACCATTTTTGAAATAAACTACCTACATCTGAGACCTTGTCTGCTTTGGAGGAAATACAAATTAATATAGAACTCAATCCCCTTTGGTAGTTCTTTTTCACGTTACACTTATGAGATCTTGCTCCATTATTTACTTGGTGATTCATCACACATACTGTGCTAGTATGTGTGTGCTGCTAGAAAGGAATACCTGAGACTGGGTACTTTATAAAGAAAAGAGGTTTCTTTGGCTCATGGTTCTGCAGGCTGTACAGGAAGCATTTGCTTCTGGGTGAGAGACTCAGGATACTTATAATTATTGCAGAAGGCGAAGGGGAGCCAGCATATTACATGGTGAGAGACGGATCAAGAGAGAGGCAGCAAGAGAAAGAGAACATGAAAGAAGGAACAAGAGAGAGAGGAGCGATGTTGCAGACTCTTTTAAACAACCAGCTCTCATGTGAACTCATTATTGCCAAGAGGGTACCAAGTCATTCTTGAGAGGTCTGTCTCCATGACCCAAACACTTCCCAAGAGGCCCCACCTCCAACACTGGGGATCACACTGCAACATGAGATTTGGAGAGAACAAATATACATGCCATATCACATACCATGCATAAAACAGAAACACTCACATACCATGCATAAAACAGAAACATTCACACACCATGCATAAAACAGAAACACTAACACACCATGCATAAAACAGAAACACTCACATACCATGCATAAAACGGAAACACACACATAGAATCTGTCACTGAAACAAATGCTTTATGACATAATATTTACCCTTGCTTGTATTTTCTATTCTGTTTTTCTCTCTTATATTTTATTTTATAAAAATGTCTGGTCATGACTAATTAAGCTGATTTCCACACAGCTCTAGAGAACTTTTTACCAGTTGTTGAACCCATACGTCTGTGAGTGGCTACAAGTCAAAATTGCATAGGCTTGGAGTCCACAGCCCTCGATCATATTGCCTGGTCAAAGAAATACAGAGTACGGATTTGGAAGTCTTGATCAGGAACTCTCATTTGTAATGGCAGAAATGCATTGACATCACCCTGAAAAGAGCACAAGGATAAAATGAGGGCATAAACAAAAAAACCATGTTTAGGATGAAAGAGGAAGATGGAAGTAGAGATGAAACCCAGTGAAGAGGTGAAGCTGCAAAGAGCTGCAGAATATCTCTTCATTTCTACATTGCATAAAACAGTCCTCTGTGTGTGAAAGTAACAAATAACATTTGAATGAATATAAATAGTCAGAGTCCTTCCTACATTTTAAAGTTGATGTCCTCCATCAATTATAATGTATACCATCATCATCTCTTTACCCGTGATTTCAGATAATCTCCTTCTTCTTAGCACTGTACTGTCTGGATGCTTCCACCTCTCTGCTACTCCTTCTTAGTCTCTTTTACTGGATTCTCTTTGGTATTTGTTTTTAACTGTTGATGTTTTCCAGGGCTCATTTCTTAATTTTCTGTTTTTATCACACTACACACTTCCTTTAATCAATTTAACCCACTCTCGTGATTGACTATTTCTATGTTCCTGGTCCTCAAAATAAATACTTTCAGCCTAAATCCTCTACCCTCAGATTATTTTAGCTACCTGCCTGCTGAATATCTAGACCTGAAACTTAGCTTTTTTGTTTTTTGTTTTTTGTTTTTTGAGACCAGGTCTCACTCTGTCACCCAGGCTGGAGTGCAGTGGTGTGATTTTCGCTCACTGGAACCTCTGCCTTCTGGGCTCAAGCAATCCTCTCACTTCAGCCTCCCAAGTAGCTTGGACTACAGGTGCATGCCACCACGCTTGGCTAATTTTAAAATATTTTTATAGAGACAGGGTCTCATCAGGTTTCCTAGGCTGGTTTTGAACTCCTGGGTTCAAACCTCTCTTAGCCTCCCAAAGGACTGTGATTACAGGAGTGAGCCACCGCACCCAGTAAAACTTAACATCTTAAATTGAACTCATCCTCTGTAATGCCTGCCAAATCTCCTTGTCCCACTTTCCCTGTTTTTACTTTGTATTTCCCACCATCAGTGCAATCATCCAGACCAGAAGTCCAAGAGACTCCTAAATGTCTCTTATTTTGCCCCTCCATCCATAGGTCATAGGTCCTAAATACTTGTTTAATTCATCTTCCTCCTTTATTTCTATTGGCATTGTCAAAATTCATTATTGAATTTTGAGCTTCATCATCTCTCCTTTGTATTATTGAGATAATCTGTGTATTGAATCTCCCTGTGTTCTCCCTATTCAATTCTCTCTTCCCAAAGCCACCAGGGTCATCTAAAATGCTCCAGTTTGGATCGCGGAAAGAGAAACCACGTGAAGTATTTTAAGCAGGAATGAATTTAAAACTGCTAACTGGTGCTTACAAAACCCTGGAAAGGCTATGGGACTGTAGGTCAGAAAAGGTTGCCAGTGCCTCTGAAGTTTGCCAGTTGCTCTATAATGTGATAGCAGCATTCTGGGGATAAAGGAAGAGGCTATTGTTGCCCAAGTTAAGGACTTTAGAAAAGCACTGGTGGTGTTCACAGTTCCCTGTAGCACAAAAATGAGTGCTTCACACACAGCAGAATGAGAAAAACTTAAGGTCTGCTGGAGCTCACACATCTACCTGCCACTATTGGAGGAATAATGGTGACCCTGGATTTCTTTCTTTCTGAATCTAGCAGGATTCCAAATTAGTGGCCTTTAAACTGGAATACAGCTGACGTGGGATCTAGAAAATGGATTCCCAGATTTCCAACTCATGCTATACAGGAGAGAGAGCATGGAAGGAGCGGAAATGACTCTGAAGACCACAGATGATCTGGCACACACCACCCCCATCACTTGTGGGATAAAATCCAAACTTCTCAACAAATAAAAACCATAGCCTTCACAAGCTGGTGCCTTCCTCTGTAATCATCTCTCTTCCTTTCTTCCTTGGCACTGACCTTATTGAATTACTGGCTTTTGCAGTTGCACGACTGCACTCTATGCATAGTTTCATGCCTCCATGCCTTTGCATATGCTGTTCCCCAGGGGTGGAATTCATTCTACCACCCTGTACCCCCACTAGTGGCCTGGACAAACTTCTATTTGTTCTTATGACACCAGTGCAAAGACTCTCTGTTCTGTTTTCTTGAACCTCTCTTCTCCCATAATTGTTCCTTGCACTCACGTCTTTAGTTAGTGAATCCAGTATTCATTTATGTGCCTGCTTCCTGTGCTATACTGTAAGCTCCTTAGTTGTTTCTTCTTTACCTTTATCCCCCAAGTGCCCTGCCTAATGTTTGGCTTATAATAGACACCCAGTTCATCTCTCATGGAATAAATGAGTAGATGAAAGCTCCTATAAGGCACTGTACCTTGAGGTGAAAGCATCAGTGAAATTGCTTACAGGAGATACAAGCAGCCAGATCTCTTGTAATGGAGACACCATTTGCTAAATCCTGCCCTATGGAAAACAGCATTATATAGCATTATATTCCAGCTGTCTTTCTATTCATAGCCTGTATTCCTTGTCATATCCAAGTAATTATTCAGCAGCTGCCTTTCTACATTCTAATATCTTTTCAAATAGATTCTGAATCTGGACATGGCATTGGACCCTAGCTGGATACTATTTGGCTTAAAGAAAACCCACTCTCCTAAAATGCCTGCTTGCTTTCTTAGACTGTGAGATTTCTGAAGAAGGAAATGGGGATGGGGTTGGGGATGGGAAAAGGGAAAGCTGGCCATCTTTTTGAACAGAAAATGAGGAGGAGTGAATTGGTTTCCTAGGAGATAAGGCTCTTCTTTATTTAAAGTTTTCCCACAGAAAGGTTTCTGTACTGGTGTCGTCTTCTTAGTCATAAGGAGTGCACCACCAAAGATGCAGCTCAGAATTGCTTTCTATCAGCCATCATCAAAAGTGAGCCTAATCTTCTGGTCTTTGGTCCTTACTTTTTCCACTAGTGTCTAATAAAGATAACTAATAAAGATAACTTTATTAGTCCAACTGCAATGACTGTTTTAGTTATTTAATCACCTGATCATGAGGACAGGAATCTTTAACAATAGATTCACTGATAGAACATAAGCTGATCTCCCCTTCACACAGTCTCTAAGACAGTTGCCCCCCTACTGCTTTCTGAGCCCTTTTCTCCCACCAGATTGTCTAGAGTCCCTAAAAAGAAGGGAGCACACAACAACCTCTCAGTTCAAGGACTTTAGTATCAGGAATGTCTCCCTTCCAAGGGACCTCTTGGCTTCAGAGGAATGAGAAGTAGCACCTTATTAAAAAGAGATTGCGATTCTGTCTCGCTGTGTGCATGTGATCAGGCAGAGCCAAATTGCTTTGCACACAGCTATTATTTGTCTTGGTCAGTTGGAGGTAATTGAGACCATCTCAGGTAAAACCATGCAGAAGCTAGAGATTACCTCAGCCCCTATTTCAGCGTTTTCCTCACCTCCACTGAAAATCATTCTTGCCCAATGTTAAAGAAACTCCATACTTACAGTATTAAGTATTGCGCTTCTGTAAACACGTTTCCAAGTGTCTGTTCAGCTCACATTTCACGTCTCCGAGGACTGTCACCCTCATTGCCCTGCCATGTGCTCCCACCTCACCCTCCCCCCATTATTCACCTTTGTTCTTGAGTACTTGATATCCTGTTCTATGAGTATCTTCCAGTAGCGCCTGATTCCACCAATGTTTGATTCTAACTCAAACTGGGCCATTTAATTCTCCCTCTCTGTGAGTTTAGGTTGAGACCAAGAAATGCTGGTTTCTAGCTAAACTGGCTCTGTGGATGGAGAACATGTCAAGCCAAGACCTGTGCAGTAGCCATGCGGTGGGCTGAGGGCGAGGGGTATAGAAGTGCAGAGACGTGCAGTGCTGGGATGCTGAAGGAGCGCCCTGCCTGGGTTCCTGGTTTCTTGTGGTTCTATTCCCTTCCTCAGAAGAACTGAGTCACCTGGCTTTTTACCTTAAGTCAGGTTCAAGTTGCAATTTGTCATTTATAACCTAGTTTGAGAAAGCCATGCACATAGAAAAGATGATCAAGTATTTAGGAACTTGTCTTTTATATCAAAGCATTTAGGTAAGGAGGACAATTGAGGAGAGTTTCAGAAAAGCATGATGTGACCATCAAGTCTGGGATTCAGAGAAGCAGCATGAACTTTGATGGCAGAAACAGCTGTGGGGCGTGTGTGTGTGTGTGTGATTGTGAAAGAGGGATATACACGTACACACACATGGCACAGCGGGGGCGGGGGTTGGCATTTAGTGCAGTTTATACAAATCCCTCAGTGAGTGTGGTTTGTTGTGGTTGTCCTGGTATTTCTTTTAAGAGTCACACTGAAAACAGTGAAGATAGAGGGTCCTTGCAAAAAATGGAACTGTGAGCTCTCTTTATTTTTTTTGAACTTGGAAGAATAAAGCAGAACTTGACATCTTCCACCTGAGAAAAAGCATAGCTTGAGCATGATGATAATGTCTTGACCCCCTGTTTAGAAAATTTGGTGAGAAAGCTGCAGCATTTATTTGCCCTCCAACTCCTACCTTACCTGGAAAGCATGTAAATCTGCCTGCTTTCTCTGGGGCAGGCAGAGAAAGGGCCAGACCAGATTGGACTTGAGATACATAGAGCACAACACTTGCCACGGAAATGACCATTTCCTTCAAGTATAGCAGGATTTCTGCAGTTTTCCGAGCCATGGAGAACCATGAGCTTTCTTTTTCCTGGGCTTTCCAGACTTCCCTCTCACCCTATCCTCTGTCTACTTTCAGGTGCCTGTTGGCCCTCCTCTTCCCCTAGTCTTCCAATAGATCAAAGGCTGCAGTGGTGTTAGCTATTTCTGTCCTTCAGTGTGAAAGCTGTCTCCGAATGAGAGCACTAGAAGCTCGTGGCCAAGGACTGCTCAGCCGGGCACATGTGCCCAGAGGCCACTATTCCTGCCAGGTGGGCCACAGGACCAGGATCCCAATCTGCAAGAGTGCAGATCCTCTCATCAAGTGTTGCGCTTTTTCTTTTACTTCATTCCATTCCCCTGTGGCCCCAAACTACCATCTGTTCTTTACCCAGAGTCCATCTTCAACACATCCTCTGCACACTCTAAAGGGCTGCCCTTGCCCGGCATCTAACTTTCTCCCCACTTCTTCTCTTTGATGTGTGGTGATCAGGTAGAGCTGTTCATTCACAATTTGCCCCAGAGTTTTTGCCACTGGCCCCTCCTGGACAGAAACTTCAAGAGGGAGCAGTGATAATGGCTTAGCTCAGCGACATATGAAGGATGGGACAGAGTGCCAGAACTTGGCAATATGGCAAGGAACACCTCAGCCTGGGGCTGTATCAGGTAGGGGAAGAACACTGAGCTAGAACATGCAGCAATGTTTTGGAGACAAGATTCTGGTCTCTTAATGATGCTGGGGATGAGTGGTGTACGAACCTTTACAAAGAATTCAAGGAAGCTGGGAATGTTTGTGTAATTAGTTAATACCAGAGAACAAATGATATAAAAGTTCTGCTGAGTTTGGTAATTTATTAGAATGACTTACCCCTTATAATAAATTACTGCATGCACCATAGCTCTTATGGACATCACTAATAGGTGACAGGTTACTTTTATCACAGGTTTTATTTGTTCACAATACATGCTAAACTCCACAGATGCATGCTCAGGTTTTTTTTTTTTCTTTTTTCTTTTTTTTGTCTGGCACTGGCTTCTGCTCACAACTTTGAATAATTAGGAGAAGCACTATTTGAGACTGAATTAGGACAGGGAACTTCATCTGCTCGTAACAAAATCACATGAACATGGTAAAACCATTACTTATTTATTTAACAATGATTTTATATTTGAAAATGATATGAATGCAATTACTATGTTTTTCACATTTCATGAAAAAGATCAGGCTTGCCCTCTGTTCCATTCCTGTAGAACTGCTCCGTCTACTAGCCACCTATGGCTATTTAGATTTAATTAATTTAAATAATAAAATTAATTTTTTAGGCATACTAGTCACATTTCAAGGGCTCAGTAGCCACATTGGCTAGAGGCTACCTATTATACAGTGCACAGAACATTTCCATTGTTGCAGAAAGTTCTGTTGGATGGTGTGGCCAGAGTCCAGTTAGTGGTGAAAGTTAGTTCTATCTATCATGGGACAAGTAGGTCAGCTGGATCTGAGTTTTCTGCATAGATGCTGGGATCCTCAGGGCTCCTATGTGGGGTAGATGACAGTGAGTGTAGCAGTGCCTGAGAGGCAATGCCGATGACATGAGAAAGCTACAGTAGCATGTTAGGCAGACCAGGCAGAAAGTGGGGAGGAGCCATTGCTGGTGGTATGGATCCCATCACTATTCATGGAAGTGGGTTGCTACTCTTTACTGTTACCTTGTTCAGTGGGTACAGAGAAGTCATATCCAAATCAGCTCAATTTATTGATCTTTCAGTAGCTGGCTGAGTATTGTTCAATAGCAATTTGTAGAGTGAATGTATGCATGAGATGGTCCACTACACAGCAGATTTTTATAATGTGGACAGCTTTCATGCATACAACAACTTTAGAGTTTAGATACTACTTTAGGCCCCGTGTGGGGGCTCACGCCTATAATCCCAGCACTTTGGGAGGCCAAGGAGGGTGGATCGCCTGATGTCAGGAGTTTGAGACCAACATGGCCAACATGGCGAAACCCCATCTCTACCAAAAATACAAAAATTAGCTGGGCATGATGGTGCATGCCTGTAATTCCAGTTACTCCGGAGGCTGAGGCAGGAGAACACTTGAGCCCGGAAGGCAGAGGTTGCAGTGAGCCAAAATCATGTCAGTGCCCTCCAGCCTGGGTGACAGCGAGACTTTGTCTCAAAAACAAAACAAAACAAAACAAAACAAAACCTTTTTTCATTTGATCCTCATAAGCCATGTAAAGTGGGTACAGAACCTATATCCTACTCTTGCTGATGAGAAAGTCAGGGCTCAGGGCTCAGACAGCTGGAGATGTTTTCTGAGTCACTGAGCTACAAGTAGCAGAGTTGTGACTCAAATTTAGGGCTTAGAATTCCAAATGACATGTCCCAAGGCACTGCATAGCCTCTTAGGTGCCTTTCCAGTAAGAGTATTTCCAGCAGCAGACTGCTGATGTGATAGGATTCAAAGATGCCTTTGACACTTAGGGTTTTCCAGGGACCAGTTGGTTCAACTTCGATGAGTTTTTCAAGTTCTTGGCATGATACACAGTTTTTATTTTTCACATTTGCCTGAGTTTCTGCTTTGAGGCTTTCACAGACAGACTGTCTGGCATTCCGAAGCAGTGGCTTTCACACTGTGTCCCACCCGTCCCTGTAGCTCCACGGAGGGGCTGCAGAGGCTGCTGTGGGGGTGGGGCACAGTGGGGTGGCCGTGTGTTTGGGATCTGGGCTGTTCAGGGCTGATAGGCTTTCAACTATTTTTATATATTGACGTTCCTCAAAAAAAAAATTTCACTCGAAGAAAGGTTCTTTTGCTAACCATTACAAAAAGAATCACTGTTCTAAAGGATTTTTATGGCAGCTTGCTTCCTGTGACAAGAAAGTGGGGCAAGCTAAACTCTCTGCCCAGGCATTCTCCAGGAATGGCATTCATCTGCAGACCAACTCATTCTTTCTAGTTAGAAACAGCCCCTAGAAGTCTGGGGGCCTCCTATACCTGGGTAGCCACCCCTAAGCCAGTTCAGAGGGCCAAGGTCCTCTGTGCTGGGGTCAGAGGGCCATGGTTATTTGGTGGTGCTGCCCTGTTGTCTTACTCTGCCCCTTTGCTCTTGCCTTCATCTCAGGCAGGGGTCCTCTCATTACCTGAGCCCCTCCATCTGCTGGGTTCTCTTCTGTGGCTCAATACTTAGTATTAAGGGTTTGTTGGCCTGAGCCAGAAGCACCTGCCAGGCTTCTGCAACTCAGAGACTACCGCACCTGACTGCATCTGGCCTGCTGTATTCTGTCGTTGCTCACCTGTTCAATGCAAGGCAAGGAATATTTAAGAATGTCAGATTCATTGACATCAGCTTTTGTATTCCTTGTTGCTCTCTTGAATGTGAATACACTAAATTTGATTGAATAAGCCTGGATTTTTACATTATAATTCTGCCTCTGCCTAAAGTTTACTGTGTATTTCATCTTAAAGCTCTTAATTTTTCATTGATAAGCATGATGCTGTTGTCAGCATAAAAAGGGGAAAATGAAGTGTGCCACATGGGAACTGGAAAATAATGTTAACCTGTGGCAGTAAAACTAAAAAAAAAAAAAAAAAGATCCACACATAATGAATGATAACATTTATACACCTGGAGGACTAATTGAGAAATCGATGCCCAGAGGATCAGATCTGTGTGATAACATGGTATTCTATAGAGCAAGATGACCGAGGTATAGTCTTAAGAAGACAAAATGATACTGTGACGTTTTTCATATTTTAAAATTTGAATTGTCATAAAATATACGTAAAATAAAATTTACCCTCTTAACTATTTTTAAATGTAGAGTTCAGTATTGTTAAGTATATTTTTCATAGTTATGCAACCAACCTCCAGGACTCTTTTCATCTTGCAAAACTGAAAGTCTGTACCCATTCAAAAACTCCCCATGCCTCTTCCCCTGCATCCACGCAGCCACCCTTCTACTCTCTGTCTCCTCTAGGTGCCTCGTGTAAATAGTATCAAAGAGTATTTGTCTTTTTGTCTTATCTCACTTAGCATAATGTCTTCAAGGTTCATCCATGTTGTAGCATATGTTAGAATTGTTTTCCTTTTTAAGGCTGAGTATATTCCATTGTTTGTGTTGACCGTATTTTGTTTATCCTTTCATTCATCATTGATGTACTTTTGGATTGCTCCTACCTTTTGACTATTGTGAATAATGCTGCTATGAACATGAGTGTGCAAGTACTTCTTGAACTGAAAGAGACCCTTCTTTCAGTTCCTTTGGAAATATACCCAGAAATGGAATTGCTGGATCATGTAGCATTTCTATGTTTAGTTTTTTGAGGAACCACCATACTGTTTTCCATAACAGCTGTACCATTTTACATTTCCACCAACAGAGCACAAGGATTCTAATTTCCCCACATCTTTGCCAACACGTATCCTTTTCTTTTTTTATTGTTTTGTTTTATAGTAGCCATCCTAATGGGTATGAGGTATTATCTCATTGTGGTTTTGATTTGCATTTTCTTTTTTTTAACTGTATATTAAGTTCTGATATACGTGTGCAGAACGTGCAGGTTTGTTACATACGTATACACGTGCCATGGTGGTTTGCTGCACGCATCAACCCGTCACCTACATTAGGTATTTCTCCTAATGTGATCCTTCTCCCATCCTCCAACCCCCCGACAGGCCCCAGTGTGTGATGTTCCCCTCCCTGTGCCCATGTGTTCTCGTTCAACTCCCACTTATGAGTGAGAATATGTGGTGTTTGGTTTTCTGTTCCTGTGTTAGTTTGCTGAGAATGATGGTTTCCAGCTTCAGCCACGTCCCTGGAAAGTACATGAACACATCCTTTTTTATGACTGCATAGTAGTCCATGGTGTATATGTGCCACATTTTCTTTATCCAGTCTTTAATTGAGGGGCATTTGGGTTGGTTCCAAGTCTTTGCTATTGTGAACAGTGTTGCAATAAACATATGTGTGCATGTGCCTTTACAGCAGAATGATTTATAATCCTTTGGGTATATACCCAGTTATGGGATTGCTGGGTCAAATGGTATTTCTGGTTCTAGATCCTTGAGGAATCACCACACTGTCTTCTACAATGGTTGAACTAATGTACACTCCCACCAACAATGTAAAAGCCTTCCTATTTCTCCAAATCCTCTCCAGCATCTGTTGTTTCCTGACTTTTTAATGATTACCATTCTAACTGGCATGAGATGGTATCTCATTGGGTTTTGATTTACATTTCTCTAATGACCAGTGCCGATGAGCTTTTTTTTTCCTCCCATATGTTTGTTGGCTGCATAACTGTCTTCTTTTGAGAAGTGTCTGTTCATATCCTTTGCCCACTTTTTGATGGGGTTGTTTTTTTCTTGTACATTTGTTTAAGTTCCATGTAGATTCTGGATATTAGCCCTTTGTCAGATGGATAGATTGCAAAATTTTTCTCCCATTCTGTAGGTTGCCTGTTCACTCTGATGATAATTTCTTTTGCTGTGCAGAAGCTCTTTAGTTTAATTAGATCCCATTTGTGACTTTTGGCTTTTGTTGCCATTGCTTTTGGTGTTTCAGTCCTGAAGTCTTTGCCCATGCCTATGTCCTGAATGGTATTGCCTGGGTTTTCTTCTAGGGTTTTTATGGTTTTAGGTCTTACATTTAAGTCTTTAATCCATCTTGAGTTAATTTTTGTATAAGGTGTAAGGAAGGGGTCCGGTTTCAGTTTTCTGCATATGGCTAGCCAGTTTTCCCAATGCCATTGATTTAATAGGGAATCTTTTCCCCATTGCTTGTTTTTGTCAGGTTTGTCAAAGATCAGATGGTTGTAGATGTGTGGTGTTATTTCTAAGGCCTCTGTTCTGTTCTATTGGTCCATATATCTGTTTTGGTAGCAGCACCATGCTGTTTTAGTTACTATAGCCTTGTAGTATAGTTTGAAGTCAGGTAGTGTGATGCCTCCAGCTTTGTTCTTTTTGCTTAGGATTGTCTTGGCAATGCGGGCTCTTTTTTGTTTCCATATGAAAGTTAAAGTAGTCTTTTCTAATTCTGTGAAGAAAGTCAATGGTAGCTTGATAGGGATAGCATTGAATCTATAAATTACTTTGGGCAGTATGGCCATTTTCATGATATTGACTTTTCCTATCCATGAGCATGGACTGTTTTTCCATTTGTGTCCTCTCTTATTTCCTTGAGCAGTGGTTTGTAGTTCTCCTTAAAGAGGTCCTTCACCTCCTTTGTAAATTGTATTCCTAGGTATCTTATTCTCTTTGTAGCAACTGTGAATGGGAGTTCACTCATGATTTGGCTCTCTGTTAGTCTGTTATTGGTGTATAAGAACGCTTGTTGTAATCCCAGCACTTTGGGAGGCCGAGACGGGCGGATCACGAGGTCAGGAGATCGAGACCATCCTGGCTAACACGGTGAAACCCCGTCTCTACAAAAAAAAATACAAAAAACTAGCCGGGCGATGTGGCGGGCGCCTGTAGTCCCAGCTACTCGGGAGGCTGAGGCAGGAGAATGGCGTGAACCCGGGAGGCGGAGCTTGCAGTGAGCTGAGATCCGGCCACTGCACTCCAGCCTGGGCGACAGAGCGAGACTCCGTCTCAATAAGAAAAAAAAAAAAAAGAAAAAAAAAAGAACGCTTGTGATTTTTGCACATTTATTTTGTATCCCGAGACTTTGCTGAAGTTGTTTATCAGCTTAAGGAGATTTTGGGCTGAGACAATGGGGTTTTCTAAATATACAATCATGTCATCTGCAAACAGAGACAATTGGACTTCCTCTCTTCCTATTTGAATACCCTTTATTTCTTTCGCTTGCCTGATTGCCGTGGCCAAAACTTCTAACACTATGTTGAACAGGAGTGGTGAGAGAGGGCATTCTTGTCTTGTGCCTTCAGGGAATGCTTGCAGTTTTTGCGCATTCACTATGATATTGGCTGTGGGTTTGTCATAAATACCTCTTATTATTTTCAGATACATTCCATCAATACCTAGTTTATTGAGAGTTTTTAGCATGAAGGGCTGTTGAATTTTATCGAAGGCCTTTTCTGCATCTATTGAGATAATCATGTGTTTTTTGCCATTGGTTCTGTTTATTTGATGCATTATGTTTATTGATTTGCATATATTGAACCAGTCTTGCATCCCAGGGATGAAGCCGACTTGATCACAGTTGATGAGCTTTTTGATGTGCTGCTGGATTCAGTTTGCCAGTATTTTACTGAGTATTTTCACATCGATGTTCACCAGGGATATTGGCCTGGAATTTTCTTTTTTCGTTGTGTCTCTGTCAGGTTTTGGTATCAGGATGATGCTGGCCTCATAAAATGAGTTAGGGAGGAGTCCCTCTTTTGTGTTGTTTGGAATAGTTTCAGAAGGAATGGTACCAGCTCCTCTTTGTACCTCTGGTAGAATTCAGCTGTGAATCCGTCTGGTCCTGGGCTTTTTTTGGTTGGTAGGCTATCAATTACTGCCTCAATTTCAGAACTTGTTATTTGTCTATTCAGGGATTTGACTTCTTCCTGGTTTAGTCTGGGGGTTGGGGGTGTATGTGTCCAAGACTTTATCTATTTCTTCTAGATTTTCTAGTTTATTTACGTAGAGGGATTTATAGTATTCTCTGATGGTAGTTTGTATTTTTGTGGGATCAATGGTGATAGCCAGTTTATTAATTTTTATTGTATCTATTTAGTTCTTCTCTCTTTTCTTCTTTATTTGTCTTGCTGGCAGTCTACCTATTTTTTAATCTTTAAGGTTAATATTGTTATGTGTGAATTTGATCCTGTTGTTATGATACTAGTTGGTTATTTTGCCCATTAGTTGATGTAGTTTCATCATGGTGTCGATGGTCTTTACAATTTGGTATGTTTTTGCAGTGGCTGGTACCGGTTTTTCCTTTCCATATTTAGTGCTTCCTTCTGGAGCTCTTGTAAGGCAGACCTGGTGGTGACAAAATCTCTCAGCATTTGCTTGTCTGTAAGGGATTTTATTTCTCCTTCACTTATGAAGCTTACTTTGGCAGGATATGAAATTCTGGGTTGAAAATTCTTTTCTTTAAGAATGTTGAATATTGGCCCCCACTTTCTTCTGGCTTGTAGGGTTTCTGCAGAGAGATCTGCTGTTAGTCTGATGGGTTTCCCCTTGTGGGTAACCTGACCTTTCTCTCTGGCTGCCCTTAACTTTTTTTTCTTCATTTCAACCTTGGTGAATCTGACGATTATGGGTCTTGGGGTTGCACTTCTCAAGGAGTATCTTTGAGGTATTCTCTGTATTTTCTGAATTTGAATGTTGGCCTGTCTTGCTAGGTTAGGGAAGTTCTCCTGGATAATATCCTAAAGAGTGTTTTCCAACTTTGTTCCATTCTCCCAATCACTTTCAGGTACACCAATCAAACGTAGGTTTGGTCTTTTCACATAGTCCCATATTTCTTGGAGGTTTTGTTCGTTCCTTTTCATTCTTTTTTCTCTAATCTTGTCTTCATGCTTTATTTCATTAAGTTGTTCTTCAGTCTCTGGTATCCTTTCTTCCGCTTGATCGATTTGGCTGTTGATACTTGTATATGCTTCACAAGTTCTCGTGCTGTGTTTTTCAGCTCCATCAGGTCGTTTATGTTCTTCTCTAAACTGGTTACTCTAGTTAGCAATTTGTCTAACATTTTTTCAAGGTTCTTAGCTTCCTTGCATTGGGTTAGAACATGCTCCTTTAACTCGGAGGAGTACGTCATTACCCACCTTCTGAAGCCTACTTTTGTCAATTTGTCAAATTCATTCTCCGTCGAGTTTTATTCCCTTGCTGGTGAGGAGTTGTGATCCTTTGGAGGAGAAGCAGCGTTCTGGTTTTTGGAATTTTCAGCCTTTTGGGGCTGTTTTTTCCTCATCTTCATGGATTTATCTACCTTTGGTCTTTGATGTTGGTGACCTTCAGATGGGGTTTTTGTGTGGACATCCTTTTTGTTCATGTTGATGCCATTCCTTTCTGTTTGTTAGTTTTACTTCTAAGAGGCCCCTCTGCTGCAGGTCTGCTGGAGTTTGTGGGAGGTCCACTCCTGACCCTGTTTGCATGGTTATCACCAGCGGAGGCTGCAGAACAGCAAAGATTGCTGCCTGTTTCTTCCTCTGGAAGCTTCATACCAGAGGGGCACTTGCCAGATGCCATCCGGAGCTCTCCTGTATGATGTTCCTGTTGACTCCTGCTGGGAGGTGTCTCCCAGTCAGGAAGCACGGGTGTCAGGGACCCACTTGAGGAGGCAGTCTGTCCCTTAGCAGAGCTTGAGCACTGTGCTGGGAGATCCACTCTCTCTTTAGAGCTGGCAGGAAGGAACATTTAAGTCTGCTGAAGCTGCGCCTATAGCTACCTCTTCCCCCAGGTGCTCTGTCCCAGGGATATGGGAGTTTTATGTATAAGCCCCTGACTGGGCTGCTGACTTTCTTTCAGAGATGCCCTGCCCAGAGAGGAGGAATCTAGAAAGGCAGTCTGGCTATGGTGGCTTTGTAGCGCTGCGGTGGGCTCCACCCAGTTCGAACTTCTCAGCGGCTTTGTTTACCCTGTGAGGGGAAAACCACCTACTTAAGCCTCAGTAATGGCAGGCACTCCTCCTCCTACAAAGCTTGAGTGTCCCACGTCGACTTCAGACTGCTGTGCTGGGAGTGAGAATTTCAAGCCAGTGGATCTTAGCTTGCTGGGCTCTGTGGGGGTAGGATCCACTGAGCTAGACCACTTGACTCCCTGGCTTCAACTTCCTTTCCAGGGGATTGAAGGGTTCTGTCTCGCTGGCATTCCAGGTGCCACTGGGGTATGAAAAAAAAATCCTGCAGCAGCTAGCAGCTAGTCTGCCCAAATGGCCGCCCAGTTTTGTGCTCGAAACCCAGGGCCCTGGTGGTGTAGGCACCCGAGGGAATCTCCTGGTCTGCGGGTTGCAAAGATTGTGGGAAAAGTGTAGTATCTGGGCTGGAGTGCACCATTCCTCACGGCAAAGTCCCTCACAGCTTGCCTTGGCTAGGGGAGGGAGTTCCCCCGACCCCTTGTGCTTCCCCCGTGAGGCGATGCCCCATCCTGTTTTGGCTCGCCCTCTGTCGGCTGCAGCCACTGTCTAACCAGTTCCAATGAGATGAGCGGGGTACCTCAGTTGGAAATGCAGAAATCACCCGCCTTCTGCATTGATCTCGCTGGGAGCTACAGACCGGAGCTGTTTCTATTCAGCCATCTTGCCAGCCACTCTATCCATTTGCATTTTCTTGATTGATGATGGTGAGCATCTCTTCAGGTACTCGCTAGCCATTTGTATATTTTCTTTGGAGAAATGTTTACTTAAATCCTTGTTCCCTTTTAATTTTTTAAAATTTTTATTTCTTTTCTTATTCAGATACATTTTATTTTATTTTATTTTGTTTTTGAGATGGAGTTTCGCTCCGTTGCCCAGGATGGAGTGTAGTGGCATGATCTCAGCTCACTGCAATCTCTGTCTCCTGGGTTCAAGCTATTCTCATGCCTCAGCCTCCTGAGTAGCTGGGATTACAGGCATGTGCCACCATGCTCAGCTACTTTTTGTATTTTTAGTAGAGATGGGGTTTCACCATGTTGGCCAGTCTTGTCTCAAACTCCTGACCGCAGGTGATCTTCCTGCCTCAGCCTCCCAATGTGCTGGAATTACAGGCATGAGCCACTGTGCCCAGCCTATTTTTTTTTTTTTTTGAAAAATAATAATTTCAACTTCTATTTTAGATTCAGGTGGTACGTGTGCAGGTTTGTTACTTGAGTACATTATGTGACATGAGGTTTGGGGTATGATTGATTGATCCCATCACCCAGATGCTGAGTGTAGTACCCAATACTTTTTCAACTCTTGCCCCCTACTTCCTCCCTCCCCCTCTAGTAGTCCTCAGTGGCTATTATTGCTTGGCCTATTTTAAACTGGGTTGTTTTGTTGTTATTGTTGAGTGATAGGAATAGTTTGTATACTCTGAATGTTAACACCCTACCAGATATATGATTTGCAAATATTTTCTCCCATTCCATTTATTTCCTCTTCACTCTTTTGACTGTGTCCTTTGATGCATGGAAGTTTTAAATTTTGATGTAGCCCAATTTATCTATTTTTACTTGTATTGTGGTACCACAATATTTGCAAGTGTAACCCAAGCCATTCCAGGAAACAGATGAAAACAGCGAATCATATTTTACAGTAATAACAGGGTCAGAGCATTGACCTGACCAATTGCCTGTTGCCTGTTTGGGCATATATATCTTGTATGTTGTAATTATTCTATGGCATTGAGGGGGGAATCCAAAAAACCATAGAAAGTCTCTGCATCTCCAGCATTGTCCAAAAGATCTAGGGCACAGACAGTGGAAACACACTGGTTAGTGGGAGAATCTCTTGTGGGATAGCATCTTAGGGTTTTCCAGAGAAACGGAATCCATAGGATGTATCCAGATATAAAAGAGGAGACTTATTAAGGGAATTGGATCACATGATTCTGGAGGCTGAGAAATCCCATGATCTGCCAGATATACCATCTGCAAGCTGGAGAACCAAGAAAGCCTGTGGTGTAATTCAGCTCGAGTCTGCAGTCCTGAGACCCAGGGAAGCCAATAGCGTAACTCCCAGTTTAAGGCAGAAAGCCTGAAAACTGGTGGGGTTGTTGGTGTAAGTCCCAGAGTACAAAGGCCCTAGAACCAGGAGCTCCAATGTCTGTGTGCAGGAGAAGATGGATGTCCCAGGTCCAGAAGGAGAAAGAGAATTTGCCCTTTCTCTGCCTTTTTGTTCTTGGGTCCTCAAGGGTTGGATAATGCCCACCCACATTGGTGAGCGCAGATCTTTACTTAGTCTAATAATTTAATTGCAAATCTTCTCCCAAAACATTCTCACAGACACACCCAGAAATCATGTTTTACTGGCTATCTTGACTAGGCATTCCTTAGACCATCAAATTGACATAAAATTAACCATCACATGTAGTGAAATTGTGAAATTTTATATGGCTTTCCTAGAGCCCAGGTAAATGTGTTCAAGTTTCTGGCTGCAAAATGTGGAGGAGACTTTCACAATTTACTCCAACTAGAGGGATTTGTTGTAAAGATACATAGGGAAATAGGAAGGAAGGGAAACAAAATCTACAATCATTTCACAGGAAGGTCTCATGGAGAACTAGCAGGTTGTTGCACTCAGGACAGCAGCATGGCTGTCACTGGAAGGGCCTCTGACTCCACTAGTCTGCCAGGTGCATGATTTAGCACTTATGTATTTGCTTCTTTCTCTACCTGCACTTGCTCTACACTGTAAATCCAACTAATCTCTGTTTATTTTCCTGTATAATTGCTTCTGATAAAAGATTGCTTCTACTGTGTTAAGGCTTTTACTTATTCTCTCTCTCCTCTCTGTATGTTTCATATTTAAAATCTAAAGAAGAAATGATCTTACTGAGTTGTCACTCACTATTCAGTATAGGGACTCCTCCTAGACCTCTAGATAGTGGCCCATCTCTGTGGGATCAAGTGAAACAAAGAATAAAAATGTATTGATAGAGATAGATTTAAAAGGCAAAAATTTAGAGACTTCTGTAAGACTAATATAATTGGAAGGTTCTGACCAGTACAGTAGGATTATTCCCATAAGTATCCCACTACCTTTGTTCTGATTCACACTCATCAAGTAGCTTTAGGATTATTAATTAAATCCATCAAATGATCTGATACTAAGAGGGTTTCCTGGCTTGTGAGCATAGATACTTTAATTACTGGAAAGAAATGTCCCAAATTTAAATTAATAAGTTGACATTTTGGTTTATATCAAGTCTCTTGTGAATTAGTTTAGCATAGGACAGTTCTCTGGAGTTGATTCTATTCCAGGGGCTCTGAAAACTCACATTTCTCAATTAGCTAACATCTTCAGTTAATATCTTTCCTCTTTTAACTGACTATATTGACCTTTTTCTGAGAAATTCAGTGGTTTATTTAATGTATTTCAAAAGTACTTAAGATTCTTAAAGTTTCCATAGCACTGTAAAGTGAGATTCATATGATTCTCCAAATCAGTTCTAAAGGATAGATAGATACTGGCTCAGCAGGCATGGTGGCTCACGCCTGTAATCCCAACACTTTGGGAGGCCGAGGCGGGTGGATCACCTGAGGTCAGGAGTTCGAAATCAGCCTGACCAACATGAAGAAACCCCATCTCTACTAAAAAGTACAAAAATTAGTTGGGCGTGGTGGCGCATGCCTGTAATCCCAGCTACTCTGGAGGCTGAGGCAGGAGAATTGCTTGAACCCGGGAGGCGGAGGTTGTGGTGAGCCAAGGTCATGCCATTGCACTCCAGGCTGGGCAACAAGAGTAAAACTCAGTCTCAAAAAAAAAAAAAAAAAGAAAAAGAAGAAAAAGATACTGGCTCAGAGTGTTTAGTCAGGGTAGATCTCAGAGGGTCATCTATTGGATATGCATGACAAAAGACCAAGTGGAGAGGGGATAAGTATCTCTAAAAGTGTTAGCTACTGTATTTATTTCCTATTATTCTTTAACAAATTGCCACTGAGCTAGTGGCTTAAAACAATAAAAAAATTATTATTTTCCAGTTTTGAAGGTCGAAGGTCTGAAATGTGTTTCTTAGGTCTAAAATCAAGGTGTTAGCAGGGCTGAATTCTTCTGAAGGCACTAGGGGAGAATCCTTTCCCTTGACTTTTCCAGTCTAGAGGCCGCCCATATTCCTTGGCTCATGGCCCCCTTCCAGCTAACAATTAATTGCATCACTTTGACCTCTGCTCCCATCATCACGTCTCCTCTGAGTCTGACCCTCCTGCCTTTCTCTTTCATTTACCAGAACCTTTGTGATTATGCTGGGCACACTCAGATAATCCAGGACAATCTTTCCAACTCAAGATCCTTGACTTAGTTATACCTGCAAGGTCCCTTTTGCTATAAAAGGATCCACAGATTCTGGAGATTAGGATGTAGATTTTTTGGGGGAGGGCATTTTTCTGCCTACCTACCACAGTTACATTATTTTCTGGTTCTGTGCTTTTTTTTTTTTTGAGACAGAGTTTCACTCTTGTTGCCCAGGCTGGAGTGCAATGGCATGATCTTGGCTCACTGCAACCTCTGCCTCCCAGGTTCAAGCGATTCTCCTGCCTCAGCCTCCCAAGCATCTGGGATTACAGGTGCCCCCAACCACACCTGGCTAATTTTTTGTATTTTTGTAGAGATGGAGTTTCACCATATTGGCCAGGCTGGTCTCAAACTCCTGACCTCAGGCGATCCACCTGCCTCGGCCTCCCAAAGTGCTGGGATTACAGGTGTGAGCCACCACGCCCTGCCTGGTTATGTACTTTTAATAAGCATCTAGGTGTTACAGTGTGGCAGGACTCTAACATTGAAAATAAAGAAAATAGAGTAATTTAGAGTCACATTTAAAAATCAACACCTAATTTACAATAAAGGTATGCAAAATCATCTGAAGAAGATATTATTTGTAGGCAAGCAAGCCCATACTGTAACCTCTTCAGTGTCTTAATCACTAGTAAAATTAAATCAAATTAAAGCAGAAGGAGAATGACATAGGTTCATATTGGTAGTGCTCACCCAAGCTCTAAAATGGAAAGGGAGACTCAAAACAGAGACTGATTATTTCAGATCTCATGGACAGTATGTCCCTAGAATGAATAATTCAGAGATTTATCCTTGCATTTGAAATATGCCAAGCCCATTGGCAAGATTATCTTTATGGTAGAATTATATATCAGACCAAGAATTCGTTCAGTCTGAAACTATATCTGTAGAAGAGTATTGTTTCGTGAGCTATTGATAAGTATTCTATATAGACATGAGTCAAATACACTCCAGAAAAGCTGACTATCTGAGCCCTTTGAGATTCACAATGTATATCTGCAGTCCAAAGGAAAGAATGCAGTTATGAAATCTGAGTTTAATCCAGCATTTCTCAAATTTATTTTATTAGTGAACTTTTTGTCATTGTTGGAAGATGTATTAAAACATCTCACAGAACAGAACACATTTTGGGAAAAGTGAATTAAAGATTTGATTTATCTACATCCTGATGTTTTGAGTCTATGCTCACAAAACCATCTTTTGATATCTATGTGATTGGGCCACAAGTAAAAGAAAATGTTTTGATCAGGCCAATGTGATATTTCTTGTACGTGCGGTGTTATATTTCTCACTGTAAATTAATGCAACAGCCTTTTGATGTTTACTTTCATCTCATGTGCCTCTTAGTTAGCGTGAGTCAATTTGTCGGCCACCTTCCATTTACTTTCAGATGCCTGTCTACTTACCTATACCTACAAAAGGAAGGGTAGCCAGAACTTTTTGTACCACTGGAAAATAATAATGAGTTCTGGACTCTGAAAACTCATCCTGCTGACATGACATCATTGGAATTGCCTAGACTACTTTGAATAGCTGGATTTTGTGTCTAAATATCAACATGAAGGTTTAAGATTACCATATTTCTTTGCCTAAGGCAATGATTTCAGCTTTTTTTTTTTTTTTTTTGCTATCAACTAACTGATGCATAACAGCATCAATCTATTGCATGTGGTTACTATGAAGTGTATTCATTCATACTGCTGATCCATAAAAGGGTCTTCCAAAGCTGAGACAGAATACAAGGTCAACGAGGGGCAAAAATAGGTCAGGACGAGCATGCAATTTTGTTTTAAAAAATCAACCTGTAACACAAAGATCTTTCATATGAGCGAGTTAAAATCTGAACCATTGGCTTTTCATCTTACAGTACTCAGCTGACTCTAATATGTATCATGGCTTGTACTAAAATCCTCAACAACTCAGAAGAGGAAGAAAGCTTAGAGAAAGTTCAGATGAGAGTAATTGAGTATTGGAATATGAGAGCCATAGAGAAAGATGAAAAGATACAGGATGATTTAGCCTTGAGAAAATAAAATTATCATAGAAATATATAATAAGCTTCCATACTTTGTTAAGATTAGTATATTAAACAAACTAAATATGTGGTAAGTAAAACTTTGTAATAGCCTTGCAGGTTTCATGCTTGCCATCCTTCCTTCTTTGAGTCCCTATTTACTCAGGCAGCGAGTTTCCCTCCCCAAAGTACTGTGTCTTGCAATCTGCCTTCTAAACCCCGTCTGTCTTCCAGTGGTTCTTAATTACCACCCCTTGGGTTAATATCTCAGACTTGTTCTCTACCTGCATCATTTAAGAGTTATTCTTCTCACTAGTCCACACTGTCATAAACTTACAATTCCTTTTTGTTTAATGCTTTGCTAAACTGTGTTCTAGCTCTCATTCAATTAGAGAAGAAAGGATCACCTCCTCCCTTTTGACATAGGATAGGAAGTTGAACAGGGAATTCCACAAGCCACAATTCTCAGTAAGACCAGGACTTGTAGAAAATAATGTAATGGCACAAGATCTGAATTAGATCAAGAGAAAGAATATTTCTCTAAGAACTATTTTTTTTAAATTATACTATAAGTTCTAGGGTACATGTGCACAATGTGCAGGTTTGTTACATGTGTATACATGTGCCATGTTGGTGTGCTGCGCCCATTAACTTGTCATTTACATTAGGTATATCTCCTAATGCTATCCCTCCACCCGCCCCCTCCCCACAATAAGACCTGGTGTGTGATGTTCCCCTTCCTGTGTCCAAGTGATCTCATTGTTCAATTCCCACCTATGAGTGAGAACGTGCAGTATTTGGTTTTCTGTTCTTGCGATAGTTTGCTGAGAATGATGGTTTCCAGCTGCATCCATGTCCCTACAAAGGACACGAACTCATCCTTTTTATGGCTGCATAGTATTCCATGGTGTATATGTGCCACCTTTTCTTAATCCAGTCTGTCACTGATGGACATTTGGGTTGATTCCAAGTCTTTGCTATTGTGAATAGTGCCGCAATAAACATACATGTGCATGTGTCTTTATAGCAGCGTGACTTACAATCCTTTGGGTATATCCCCAGTAATGGGATGGCTGGGTCAAATGGTATTTCTAGTTCTAGATCCTTGAGGAATCGCCACACTGTCTTCCACAATGGTTGAACTAGTTGACAGTCCTACCAACAGTGTAAAAGTGTTCCTATTTCTCCACATCCTCTGCAGCACCTGTTGTTTCCTGATTTTTTAATGATTGCCATACTAACTGAAGTGAGATGGTATCTCATTGTGGTTTTGATTTGCATTTCTCTGATGGCGAGTGATGATGAGCATTTTTTCATGTGTCTTTTGGCTGTATGGATGTCTTCTTTTGAGAAGTGTCTGTTCATATCCTTTGCCCACTTTTTGATGGGGTTGTTTGTTTTTTTCTTGTAAATTTGATTGAGTTCTTTATAGGTTCTGGATATTACCTACTCACCTTTGTCAGATGAGTAGATTGCAAAAATTTTCTCCCATTCTGTAGGTTGCCTGTTCACTCTGATGGTAGTTTCTTTTGCTGTGCAGAAACTCTTTAGTTTAATTAGATCCCATTTGTCCATTTTGGCTTTTGTTGCTGTTGCTTTTGGTGTTTTAGACATGAAGTCCTTACCCATGCCTATGTCCTGAATGGTATCACCTAGATTTTCTTCTAGGGTTTTTATGGTTTTAGGTCTAACATTTAAGTCTCTAATCCATCTCGAATTAATTTTCATATAAGGAGTAAGGAAAGGATCCAGTTTCAGCTTTCTACTTATGGCTAGCCAATTTTCCCAGCACTGTTTATTAAATAAATAGGGAATCCTTTCCCCATTTCTTGTTTTTGTCAGGTTTGTCAAAGATCAGATGGCTGTAGATGTGTGGTATTATTTCTGAGGACTCTGTTCTGTTCCATTGGTCTATATCTCTGTTTTGGTGCCAGTACCATGCTGTTTTGGTTACTGTAGCCTAGTAGTATAGTTTGAAGTCAGGTAGCGTGATGCCTCCAGCTTTGTTCTTTTGGCTTAGGATTGTCTTGGCAATGCGGGGTCTTTTTTGGTTCCATATGAACTTTAAAGCAGTTTTTTCCAATTCTGTGAAGGAAGTCATTGATAGCTTAATGGGATGGCATTGAATCTATAAATTGCCTTGGGCAGTATGGCCATTTTCATGATATTGATTCTTCCTATCCATGAGCATGGTATATTCTTCCATTTGTTTGTGTCCTCTTTTATTTCACTGAGCAGTGGTTTGTAGTTCTCCTTGAAGAGGTCCTTTACTTCTCTTGTAAGTTGGATTCCTAGGTATTTTATTCTCTTTGAAGCTATTGTGAATGGGAGTTCATTCATGATTTGGCTCTCTGTTTGTCTGTTACTGGTATATAAGAATGCTTGTGATTTTTGCACATTGATTTCGTATCCTGAGACTTAGCTGAAGTTACTTATCAGCTTAAGGAGATTTTGGGCTGAGATGATGGGGTTTTCTAAATATACAATCATGTCATCTGCAAACAGGGACAATTTGACTTCCTCTTTTCCTAACTGAATACCCTTGATTTCTTTCTCTTGCCTGATTGCCCTAGCCAGAACTTCCAACACTATGTTGAATAGGAGTGGTGAGAGAGGGCATTCCTGTCTTGTGCCAGTTTTCAAAGGGAATGCTTCCAGTTTTTGCCCATTCAGTATGATATTGGCTGTGGGTTTGTCATAAATAGCTCTTATTATTTTGAGATACGTTCCATCAATACCGAATTTATTGAGAGTTTTTAGCATGAAGGGCTGTTGAATTTTGTCAAAGGTCTTTTCTGCATCTATTGAGATAACCATGTGGTTTTTGTCTCTGGTTCTGTTTATATGCTGGATTACGTTTATTGATTTGCATATGTTGAACCAGCCTTGCATCCCAGGGATGAAGCCCACTTGATCATGGTGGATAAGCTTTTTGATGTGCTGCTGGATTTGGTTTGCCAGTATTTTATTGAGGATTTTCACATCGATGTTCATCAGGGATATTGGTCTAAAATTCTCTTTTTTTGTTGTATCTCTGTTAGGCTTTGGTATCAGGATGATGTTGGCCTCATAAAATGAGTTAGGGAGGATTCCCCCTTTTTCTATTGATTGGAATAGTTTCAGAAGGAATGGTACCAATTCCTCCTTGTACCTCTGGTAGAATTTGGCTGTGAATCCATCTGGTTCTGGACTTTTTTTGGTTGGTAGGCTATTAAATACTGCCTCAATTTCAGAGCCTGCTATTGGTCTATTCAGGGATTCAACTTCTTCCTGGTTTAGTCTTGGGAGAGTGTAAGTGTCCAGGAAATTATCCTTTTCTTCTAGGTTTTCTAGTTTATTTGTGTAGAGGTGTTTATAGTATTCTCTGATGGTAGTTTGCATTTCTGTGGGGTCGGTGGTGATATCCCCTTTATCATTTTTTATTGCGTCAATTTGATTCTTCTCTCTTTTCTTCTTTATTAGTCTTACTAGCGGTCTATCAATTTTGTTGATCTTTTCAAAAAACCAGCTCCTGGATTCATTGATTTTTTGGAGGGGTTTTTGTGTCTCTTTGTCCTTCAGTTCTACTCTGATCTTAGTTATTTCTTGCATTCTGCTAGCTTTTGAATGTGTTTGCTGTTGCTTCTCTAGTTCTTTTAATTGTGATGTTAGGGCATCAATTTTAGATCTTTCCTGCTTTCTCTTGTGGGCATTTAGTGCTATAAATTTCCCTCTACACACTGCTTTAAATGTGTCCCAGAGATTCTGGTATGTAGTATCTTTGTTCTCATTGGTTTCAAATAACATCTTTATTTCTGCCTTCATTTCGTTATGCACCCAGTAATCATTCAGGAGCAGGTTGTTCGATTTCCATGTAGTTGAGCAGTTTTGATTGAGTTTCTTAGTCCTGAGTTCTAGTTTGATTGCACTGTGGTCTGAGAGACAATTTGTTGTAATTTCTGTTCTTTTACATTTGCTGAGGAGTGCTTTACTTCCAACTATGTGGTCAATTTTGGAATAAGTGTGATGTGGTGCTGAGAAGAACATATATTCTGTTGATTTGGGTTGGAGAATTCTGTAGATGTCTATTAGGTCTGCTTGGTGCAGAGTTGAGTTCAATTCCTGGATATTCTTGTCAACTTTCTGTCTCATTGATCTGTCTAATGTTGACAGTGGGGTGTTAAAGTCTCCCATTATTATTGTACGGAGTCTAAGTCTCTTTGTAAGTCTCTAAGGACTTGCTTTATGAATCTGGGTGCTCCTGTGTTCGGTGCATACATATTTAGGATAATTAGCTCTTTGTGATGAATTGATCCCTTTACCATTATGTAATGGCCTTCTTTGTCTCTTTTGATCTTTGATGGTTTAAAGTCTGTTTTATCAGAGACTAGGATTGCAACCTCTGCTTTTTTCTGTTTTCCATTTGCTTGGTAGATCTTCCTGCATCCCTTTATTTTGAGCCTATGTGTGTCTCTGCATGTGAGATGGGTCTCCTGAATACAGCAAACTGATGGATCTTGACTCTACCCAGTTTGCCAGTCTGTGTCTTTTAATTGGACCATTTAGTCCATTTACATTTAAGGTTAATATCGTTATGTGTGAACTTGATCCTGTCATTATGATATTAGCTGGTTATTTTGCTTGCTAGTTGATGCAGTTTCTTCCTAGCATCGATGAACTTTACATTTTGACATGTTTTTGCAATGGCTGGTACCTGTTCTTCCTTTCCATGTTTAGTGCTTCCTTCAGGATCTCTTGTAGGGCAGGCCTGGTGGTGACAAAATCTCTAAGCATTTGCTTGTCTGTAAAGGATTTTATTTCTCCTTCACTTATGAAACTTAGTTTGGCTGGATATGAAATTCTGGGTTGAAAATTCTTTAAGAATGTTGAATATTGGCCCCAACTCTCTTCTGGCTTGGAGAGTTTCTTGTGAGAGATCTGCTGTTAGTCTGATGGGATTCCCCTTGTGAGTAACCTGACCTTTCTCTCTGGCTGCCCTTAACATTTTTTCCTTCACTTCTACTTTGGTGAATCTGACAATTATGTGTCTTGGAGTTGCTCTTCTTGAGGAGTATCTTTGTGGCCTTCTCTATATTTCCTGAATTTGAATGTTGGCCTGCCTTACTAGGTTGGGGAAGTTCTCCTGGATGATATCCTGCAGAGTGTTTTCCAACTTGGTTCCATTTTCCCCGTCACTTTCAGGCACTCCAATCAGACGTAGATTTGGTCTTTTCACATAATCCCATATTTCTTGGAGGCTTTGTTCATTTCTTTTTACTGTTTTTTCTCTACACTTCTCTTCTTGCTTCATTTCATTCATTTGATCTTCAAACCCTGATACTCTTTCTTCCAGTTGATCGAGTTGATTACTGAAGCTTGTGCATTTGTCACGTAGTTCTTGTGTTATGGTTTTCATCTCTATCAGTTCTTTTAAGGACTTCTCTACATTGGTTATTCTAGTTAGCTGTTCGTCAAATCTTTTTTCAAGGTTTGTAGTTTCTTTGCGCTGGTTATGTAGTTCCTCCTTTAGCTCTGAGAAATCTGATCAACTGAAGCCTTCTTCTCTTGACTCCTCAAAGTCATTCTCCATCCAGCTTTGTTCTGTTGCTGGTGATGAGCTGCATTCCTTTGGAGGGGGAGATGTGCTCTGATTTTTTAAATTTCCAGCTTTTCTGCCCTGCGTTTTCCCCATCTTTGTGGTTTTATCTGCCTTTGGTCTTTGATGATGGTGACGTACTGATGGGGTTTTGGTGTGGGTGTCCTTTCTGTTTGTTAGTTTTCCTTCTAACAGTCAGGACCTTCAGCTGTAGGTCTGTTGGAGTTTGCTTGAGGTCCACTCCAGACCCTGTTTGCCTGGGTATCAGCAGTGGAGGCCTCAGAAGATAGAATATTGCTGAACAGCGAGGGTTGCTGTCTGATTCTCGCTCTGGAAGCTTCGTCTCAGGGGTGTACCCCACCGTGTGAGGTGTGAGGTGTTGGTTTGCCCCTAGTGGGGGATGTCTCCCAGTTAGGCTACTCAGGGGTCAGGGACCCACTTGAGCAGGCAGTCTGTCTGTTCTCAGATCTCAACCTTCATGCTGAGAGATCCACTGCTCTCTTCAAAGCTGTCAGACAGGGGCATTTACCTCCGCTGAGGTCTCACTGCTCTCTGTTTAGCTATGCCCTGTCCCCAGAGGAGGAGTCTACAGAGGCAGCCCGGCCTCCTTGAGCTGTGGTGGCCTCCACCCAATTCGAGCTTCCAGGCAGTTTTGTTTACCTGCTTAAGCCTGAGCAATGGTGGGTGCCCCTCCCCCAGCCTTGCTGCCGTCTTGCAGTTAGATCTCAGACTGCTGTGCTAGCAATGAGGGAGGCTCTGTGGGCGTGGGACCCACTGGGCCAGGTGTGGGATATAATCTCCTGGTGTGCCCTTTGCTAAGACCCTTGGTAAAGTGCAGTATTAGGGTGGGAGTTGCCCGATTTTCCAGGTGTTGTGTGTCTCAGTTTGCTTTGGCTAGGAAAAGGAATTCCCTGCACTTCCCAGGTGAGGGGATGCCTCGCCCTGCTTCAGCTCTCGCTGGTTGGGTTGCACCTGTGGACCAGCACCAGCTGTCTGACATGACACGCCCCCGTGAGATGAACCCGTACCTCAGTTGAAAATGCAGAAATCACCCCTCCTCTGTGTCACTCACGCTGAGAGCTGGAGGCTGGAGCTGTTCCTATTCCGCCATCTTGGGCGCACGCCACAGAACTATTTTCTTTATATTTTCTCTTTTGTACATAAAAAGTCTAATTTTAATGTTGCATTAATAAGTTTTAAATTTATTTCTATTTTAGAAAAGTTATAAGTAAAGCAAATCTACATATGACTTTAGTCTCATAGCTCTAAGTAATAACACAATTACTAAATATTAATAGCAAGTTTTCACAAAAATTTCAGAATCATATAAACAAATTACCCTAAATCAATAGATATTTGACACAAAAAACGAAAAAAAAAAACCTGTACTTTTAACTATTTTTAGTAGATTTATTTAAAAGGCTCTGTGATCCAGAAATAGATTAAAACTTAAATCTTCTAAGTTTTAGTTATTTTAGAGTTATGGCTTTGATGACTGAACTTTTCTAAAACCCAGAAGTTACTAAATAAATGATATTAAGTGCTTGCAATTCTCCGTTCTCCTCTCCAGTTATGAAAGGACTGCTGTATCAAAGGCTATACTTAATTTCTGAATGCTCAAGAAAAATTTTACAGAGAGTTTCTTTATAACTCTAAAATTTTAAGAATTTAGCACTCTGCTCCCCCTCCCCAGGAATTAGTACTAATCTGTTTTGCCTTGCTTACAGAGTTTATGGGGGAACTCAGAAAACATATGTGGCTTGATGTCTGCATTTCTTCTAGTGGTTCAGAATACCGGATTGGAATTTGGGATTGTATATTACATTAATTTCAGTTCTTCAGGAAAGCTTCATTGATTGACAGCTGCACTGTCTAATATGTTTTTATATTTTCCAAATGCACTTAAACATTAAAATGTTCACTGTTTAAATTAGTTTTTGGAAAGTCTCCTTACGTGTACTCTACTTCCACATCTTTTTCTTTTTGGTTTTTTTTTGGGACAGGGTCTGGCTCTGTTACCCAGGCTGGAGGGCAGTGACGCGATTGTGGCTCACTGCAACCTCTGCCTCCTCGGCTCAAACGATCCTCCCACCTCAGCTTCCCAGGTAGCTGGGACTACAGACACTCACCACCACGCCTGGCTAATTTTTGTATTTTTTTGTAGCGATCCAGTTTCACCATGTTGCCAGGCTGGTCTCGAACTCCTGAGCTTAAGTGATCCACCCATCTCGGTCTTCCAAAGTGCTGGGATTATAGGCGTGAGCCACCGTGCCTCACTACTTCTATATCTTCTTAATCAGAGAAAGCAACTTAATATAACATTTTCTTGATAGGCCAGTGTCATCATTATGAAGCACTATTTTTTTATGTTGTGTTTTATTAATACCTTTTGAGTTAGTGAGTCTCATAGGACCATTACTCTCATATAATATGCCCCCTGGTTGATGTGTGATTATGTTCGATAATTTGACTGTGTTTTTCACAATGTTTGTAATTGTTTCCTAAGTATACTTCTATGCCTTTTCCAATGCAACTTGGATGCCCCTTAGAAATTCAGAAAACCTGATCGTTTTCTAGAGAAAGCAGATAGTTTTTGAAGCCTGTAAGCTTTTACAAAAAGGTAAGTCTTGAAACCCATGGCAGGCTGTTTCTTCTGTAGATAAACTTCATAAGCTTTATTATAGCTGATTTCCTTGTAGGGCAGAGATCTTTCTGGCTTCTGAATTAGTGGTTATGGATGAGATATCTGTGGCTGCCGGAATTCTTCCTACTAATCTATTACCTGTAGTATGTGGCATTTTCAAATGAGATTAGAATTTATACATATAATTGTTGAGAAAATAATATAAAAATAAATAAAGGATTAATAGGCTATAGGTAGAATTATTCTGTTGGCTTCTGTTTTTTAAGCTGATGCTGTGGGATCAAGCCACAATTGCTATGTTCAAGTTCAAGTGTGGCTAAGTAGGCAACTGTAGAATAAACTATGCACATAAGAAATATGATCCTGGGTTAGCAGAGGTAGCCCATTATTGTTTAGCTTCTCAACTGAAGGCTTTCTTCACATTCATTATCATGGCAGCTAGGGCTGATTGTGTACTGCTGCTATTTCCCAGCAGTCCAAAGCTCTGTGGCATTGCTTGAAGCTGTGCTTGGATATGTTCTTATAGCGTTTATCCTGCTCTGCTTGCTTGTGATTTTTTTTGACATCGGCTTTCTTACACAATAGCTCCTTGAGTGTCCTGCTGTCTTCCATTCTCTACATACACACATTCCAGTGGTACATCAATATGAGGACTATCTCAATGCCAAGGCTGACAATATTCCTTATGATGCTGGTAAGAAATCTGATTTTTAAGTTAACATTCCTAGATCTGTGAGGTGGTATCTTTCCCCAAAACACACACATCTATTTTGAGCCATATGACATTGTGTGATAAACAATTATCTATTGGTAAGTTCTATCATTTGAATGAGATATGTTTGGATGTGTTCTGCTGCCCCATAATATAGATATTCTGTTTTAGATGCTGCAGAATTGAACAAACCTGATAAAATTGCTCAAGAAGCTCTGTGTGGTATGGGCAAAAGATACAGGGCTTGCAACAAAACAGAAGTTTAGAATGCATTTTGGCTTATAGGCCTTCAGTTTATAATGCTAGCATGATAGAGTAGTGGTGAGTTAGATATAAACCTGATCTATCAGCCTCAAAAAAGAAAACTGAATTTTTCATATACTTCTCCACTTCTTTGTTAATAATACTCAGAAGAAAATGGTTTTTTAAGGCTTATACCACTCCATTGCCCTCTCTATAGAGAATTTCATGATAAATCCATGGCAATTGTTTTGTTACCTTTCTATGGCATTTGATGATACTTGTATCGTAGACATTACACTTCAGCCTGGATTCATTGAATAGGTTGTAGGAAACAGAGCATGGTACTACTTTGTTTTATTGCTTATGTGTACTAGGTTAGATAGGACACCATTATTAGGTGGCTGCATAAGTTAATATTGCTATATAACAATGCTAAAAATCTCAGTTTTTTTTTTTTTTTTTTTTTTTTTGAGACAGAGTTTCACTCTTGTCGCCCAGGCTGGAGTACAATGGCGCGATCTCAGCTCACTGCAACCTCCCCCTCCTGGGTTCAAGCCATTCTCCTGCCTCAGCCTCCCAAAGTAGCTGGGATTACAGGCACCCACCACCATGCCCAGCTAATTTTTTTTTTTTTTTTTGTATTTTTAGTTGAGACAGGGTTTCACCATGTTGGCCAGGCTGGTCTTGAAACTCCTGACCTCAGGTAATCACCCGCCTTGGCCTCCCAAAGTGCTGTGATTACAGGTGTGAGCCACCGCGCCTGGCTTTTTTTTTTTTTTTTTGGACAGAGTCTCACTCTGTTGCCCAGGCTAGAGTGCAGTGGCTGCTATCTGGGCTCACTGCAACCTCTGCCTCCCAGGTTCAAGCAATTTTCCCCCCACCGCCTCCAGAGTAGCTGGGATTACAGGCCCGCACCACCATGCCCAGCTAATTTTTTGTATTTTATTTTATTTATTTTTTTGAGATCGAGTCTCGCTCTGTCGCCCAGGCTGGAGTGCAGTGGCGTGATCTCGGCTCACTGCAAGCTCCGCCTCCCGGGTTCACGCCATTCTCCTGCCTCAGCCTCCCGAGTAGCTGGGACTACAGGCGCCCGCCACCACGCCTGGCTAATTTTTTGTATTTTTAGTAGAGACGGGGTTTCACTGTGTTAGCCAGGATGGTCTCGGTCTCCTGATCTCGTGATCTGCCCGCATCGGCCTCCCAAAGTGTTGGGATTACAGGCGTAAGCCACCATGCCCGGCCATTTTTTCTATTTTTAATAGAGACGGAGTTTTGCCACGTTGGTGAGGCTGGTATCAAACCCCTGACGTCAAGTGATCCGACTGCCTCGGCCTCCCAAAGTGCTGGGATTACAGGCATGAGCCACCAGACCCAGTCTCAGTTTTTTATAATAATAAATATTTGTTTTCTTATTCTTACATCTGTAGGTCAGTAGAGTTTCAGCTGGGGTTTGGCTGAACTTGGCTGAGCTCAGCTGGGCTTGGCTCCAGGTTAAAAATTGGAATAGATCTGCTTTATGTTTCTTTATTTTACTACCAATGACTACACAAGGTATGCTCCTCTGATGGTGGATTACAGGAGCCCAAGAGCCACGCCAAATCATGAGATTACATTTAAAGCCTCTGCTAATATATCATTAACATATGGCCAAGTTCAATGTCAATGGAACAAAGAGATATATTCTTGCTAACCTATGAAGAGGTACTATAAAGCAATATGACAGAGGCGTTTCCAGCTATGATACTGTGAAGATGTTAGTGAATCCTCTCTCTGAAAAAAAGTCAGATATAAAAGCGGAAAAATTTTGTTCAGTAACAACTATTTCAAGGATATGGGAATTGGCAAAAGGCAGATAATAATTGAGATGTGTTTATTCTTAAAAAAAAGAACTGCAAGAATTTAGGGTAATAATTGTGGAAATATGTGGCTTTTTTTTTTTTTTTTTGCTTGGGGGAAACTCCCATACCTCCTCTCACCCAAGAAAATTGGTGAAAGCTATAGTTTCACCAAGGTAACACTGGCCACGAACACCAGTAGGGTTGCTTCCTGAGTAGGCAGACTCAACTCAGGGCAAAACCCCATGACCAAGGCAAATAGGAAACCTACAGGAAACAAATAGGAAACCTACAGCTTTGCTAGCCCAAGGCTCTGGTTTTATTTGAGGGAAAATAGTAGACCAACTAGTAATTTAATGGGGAAATCCTAGAAACAGAAGATCCATAGAAGAGATCAATAGGTGTTCCACACATTTCTGGATAACTGAGAATCTACAGACTATGCATGTGCACAGAGGAGGCCAAAAAGAATAATAGAAAGTGAATGCCAAGCCATACTTTAGAATAGGCTCAGCTTTGAATTTATTTCCCAATGTAGGCACATATTGATTATCGGGGGTAGAAGTGCTTTTGGGCCTGAGGTATTTAAGTAAACCTCTACCTAGATCATTAGCTGACCATCAAGGCATTAGTGATACATAGGTTGAGCCCTAATATGGTAGGTTAAAAGTAATTTTAAAAACACAGTTTAAAACCTGAAGAGAAACATCATCAGCTATACCCAATGTGGGAGACAAATTCTGCAGTTAAATTCATTCAAGTTATTATTTTTAAAATAAATAAATCAATAAAGCAATCTCTAAATTGCTATAATATAGTATCTAAAACGTCCACTTTTTAACAAAAATATAAGACCTACAAATAGACAGGAAAGTAAAATTCATACTCAGAAAAACAAGTAGTCAATAGAAGCTGTGTCTTCATGGGTCAAGGTTTTGAGTTCAGCAGACAAAGACACCAAAGCAGCTAACATAAAGATGTTTGAAGAATTAAAGGAAATCTTATTCAAAGACGTCAAGGAAAATATGGTGAAAATGACTCAACAAATAGAAAATCTAAATAGAGAATAGAAACTCGAAAAAAGAGCCAAATAGAAATTCTACATTTGGAAAATACAATAACTAAAATAAAACTATAAAAAAGAGCCAAATCAAAATTCTACATTTGGAAAATACAGTAACTGAAATGAAAAGTTTGCTAAATAGGCTCAACAGATTTGAAAAGGCAAGAGAGAAAATCAGTGTACTTTAAGATAGATCAATAGAAATTATCCATTCTAAAGAACAAAAAAGAAAACAAGGTTGAAGAAAAATGAAGAGACTCAAAGACTTATAGAGCCTATCAACATATTGGAATGAAAGTTCATAAGGAGTGGAGAGGGTGAAGGGCAAAATTTTTTCGAAGAATTAATGGCCATAAACTCAAATCTAGTGAAAACCTTAATCTGTATGTTGAAGAAACTCATTAAGCATCAACTAGGATAAAAGCAAAGTTATTTACACCTATACCCATGATAATAAAAAATCTTTTAAAAGCCTAGACAAAAGCAAAGTTTTAGAATACTGAGAGAAAAATGACTCATTGTGAATGAAGAACAATACATGATGGCTAGTGGCTTGCTTTTCATACATACAGAGTGTAGAAGGCAGTGAAAGTAATAGCCAAAGTGCTCATAGGAAAAAAAAAAAGCCTATCAACCAAGAATATTCTTTCTAGCAAGACAGTCTTTGAAAATGAAGTCAGGCTGGGTGAGGTGGCTCACACCTGTAATCCCAGCACTTTGAGAGGCTGAGATGGGAGGATTGTTTGAAGCCAGGAATTTGAGATAAGCCTGGGAACATAATAAGACCCCATCTCTACAAAAACAAAACAAAACAAAACAAGACAAAAGCCAGGCATAGTGGTGTGTACCCATACTTCCATACTTCCACTTACTCAGGAGGCTTAGGACCCCTTGACCCCAGGAGTTTGAGGCTGCAGTGAACTATGATTGCATTACTGCATTCCATCCTGGGTGACACAGTGAGACCATATCTCAAAAAAATAAAAAATAAAAAATAAAAAATGAATGCAGAATAAAGACCTTTCCAGATAAACAAAAATAAAAATAGACCTTCTCTACAAGAAATCTGAAGGCAGTCCTTTGGACTGAAAGGAAATGATAGCAGATGATTACTCAATTACATAGGAAGGAAGGACCAATGAAAATGTTAAGTATATGGACAACTATAAAAGACTGTCCAGTGTTTTCTCTTTTCTTAATTTCTTTAAAAACAAAAAGTACTTGAAGCAATAATTATAATGCTATATTTTTGGGGATATCTTACATATAGAGTTGTAGTATGTATGACAATACTAGCACTAAAGTGAGAAGAGATAGTGGAAATAATAAATTGGAGCAAAGTTCCTGCATAGTATTACTATTATTATTAACCCGAAACAGATCATGATAAATTAAAGATATATGTTGTAGTCCTTAGAAGAATTACTAAGAAAATAATTTAAAAATATAATTAAAACTGTAACAGAGGAAAGAGCAAGGTCCAACTATATGTTATCTATAAGAGACATTATATTGAAAAATACCAACAGGTTAAAAGTTAAAAGGAGAGAAAAAGCAAACAATGACTAATAAAGAACTGAAGTGGCTTTATTACATACAAAACCATAGACTTGAAGACAAGTACTATTATGAGAGACAAAGAGAAAAATTTTATAATAATAAAATTTTCAGTATATCAGGAAGAAGTAGCAGTTATAAATGTATAAACATCTGACACCAGAGTCCCAAAATGTAGCAAAGACTGACAGAATTAAAGGACAGACAATATAATATTGTAGTAGTTGGAAAATTTCAATATTCTTCTTTTAGTAATTGACAGAACTAGACAGAATATCAGTAAGGATATTCACGACTTGAACACTATTAGCCGACTTGATATAAATAATATATAGAGCGCTGTATCCAACAACTGCAGGGTACACATTTTTTTCAAGTGTACATGGAACATTTTCTATGATAATTAATAATACTATAGACTGTCAAACACATCTCAGAATCTGATTTTTGACTACAAAAAATTAAGTAAACCAACAATGGGAAAGTATTTAGGACTTCACAAATATTTGGAATTTCAACAAGATAGTTTTAGAAAAACAGTGAGTCAAAGATGAAATCACCAGGTAAGTTAGAAAATATGCTTAACTGAATAATGATTAAAACCTAATCTATCAAAATTTATGAGAGGTAGCTAAAGCAGTGCTTAGAGACAAACTTAATGTTAAGTGCTTATATTAGAAAGAAAATAGATCTAATAGCGATTACCCAAGCTTCCATCTCAAGAAGCTAGACAAAGAATGGTAAGTTAAACCTCAAGTAAGCATAGGGAAAAATATAATAAAGACCAAAAAGAAATAAATGGAATACATATCAGAAAAACAATAGAGAAAATCCACAAAATCAAAAGTTGATTTATTTAAGATCAGTAAAACTGATAAACATTTAGTTACACTAACAAAAAAGGAGATAAAAGACAAATTAACAAAATCAAGAATGAAAGAACATCACCACAGATCTTGCATAAATTAAAAGAATTAGAAGGGAATATTATGCCAATTAATCAGACAATGTAGATGAAATAGTTAATACTCTGGAAAGATACAGGTTACCAAAACTGTCATAAGAAGAAATAGAAATCTGAATAAACCTGAAATTCATAGAGATTGAATTAGTAATTTACAATCTTCCTACAAAGAAAAGCTCAGACCTGGATGGCATCACTAATAAATTTTGTCAAACATTTAGAGAAAAAATAATACCAATCCTACACAAACATTTTCAGAAAAAAGGAGGAGGAAACCCTTCCTAACTTGTCAGTATTGGTATGATACCAAAGCAAGACAAAGTTATCACGAGAAAAGAAAACTGTAAAATTATTTCTAATGGACATACATGCAGAAATTCTTAACAAAATATTAGCTTATTGAAACAAGCAACATAAACAGAGGATTATATACCATTACCAAGTAGAATTTATTCCTAATATGCAAAAAATGACTTTACATCTGCAAATCAATTAATAAATATATTAATAGAATGAAGGACTAAAGCTATACAATTTTCTCAGTAGACACAGAAAAAAACTTTTGACAAAATATAGTATTCACTGATGTTTAAAAACTCTGAACAGATTAGGACTAGAAATGAACTTCCTGTACCTCAGAAAGAGTATGTATGAAAAACCTTCAGCTAATATTATACTTAATTGAGAATGATAGTTGTAAAAGTTTTCCACTTCGACTGGGAATAGGCCAAGTACATACACCCTCAGTACTTCTATTCAACATTTTACGGAATGTTCCAGTCAATGTAACAAAGCTAGGAAATAAATTAAAGGCCTTCATGATTTTTGTATGTAGAAAATCCCAAGATTACATGTAATTAAGTACCTGTTAAAACTAAGGTGAGTTTAGCAAGGCTACAGGCTATGAAGTAAATCTGCAGCAACCAATTTTATTTCTTTATACCAGCAATTAACCATTTGAAAATAAATTTAAGAAAGTAATTCCATTCACAAAAGCATGAACAAAAGAAAATTCTTAGGAATAGGTATAACAAGAGAAATGTAGGACCCATACAACAAAATATTATAAAACATTGCTAAGAGAAATCACACAAGATCTAAATTAATGGAAAGAGATACCATATTCTTGGATTGTAAGACTCAATAATGTTAAGATGGCAATTCTTTTCAAAATGATCTATAGATTTAACACAATTCCTATCAAAATCCCAGCAGGCTGTTTCTTGTAGAATTTGGCAAGTTGATTCTAAAGTTTATATGGAAATGTAAAGAGCTAAAACAATTTTGAAAAAGAAAAATGAAGTTGTCAGATTTATACTAGCTTATTTCAAAATTACAGCATGGCTCTGGTCATCAAGCAGTGTGGTATTTATTGATATAAGGATAAACATTGGTCAGTGGAACAGAATGGAGAGCCTAGAAATAGTCTCTAATATTTATGATGAATGGGTTTTCAAAAAAGGTGCAAATACAATTCATTTGGGGAAAAAATAGTCTTCTCAACAAATTATGCTGAGACAATTTAATACCCATGTGCAAAAGTACTTACTCTTACATTACCCTGCACACACACACACACATACACGCAAAATTAATTCAAAATGGATTAGAGAGTCAAATGTAAGAGCAAGAATTGCAACCTTTCTAGAAGAAAACATTAGATCACAAATAAGATTTCTTCAATCTAACAAAAATGACAAAATTTGTAAATTAGACTTTATCAAAGTTAAAATATTTTACTCTTTAAAAGGCACTATTAATAAAATTAAGCCACAGACTAGAAGAAAATACTTTTAAGTTATATAACTGATAAAAGACATACTCGGAATCATAAATAGCTATTACAATTCAATAATGAAATGACAAAGAATCTGATTAAAAAATGGGCAGATTTGAATAGGTGTTTCACCAAAGAAGACATGCAAATGACTAATAAGCACATAAAAAGATGAAAACATTTAGGAAAGGTGAATTAAAAGCACAATGAAATACCACTAGAGACCCGCCAGAATGGCTGTTATCAAAGTCTTACAATATTGTGTTAAACAAACTGAAATCCTTCTACAATGCTCATGAGAATGTAAAATGTTACATTCACTTTAGAAAAACAGTACAGTAGTTTCTTGGCAAGTTATACATTTACTGTGCTTACCATACTACCCAGCATTTGCACTCCTTAGTATCTACTCAGGAGAACCAAAGACACAAATACTTGCTGTGAACAGTCATAGCCAAAATCTGGAAACAATCCAAACATTAATCAGCTGAGAAATGGATAAGCAGAAGGTGGTATATCCATACAATTAAATACTAGTCAGCAATAAAAGGGAATAAAACGTGCTATAGGCAACAACATGAACAAATCTCAAAACCATAACTAACCATTATGAAAGAGGTAAAAGATGATATATTGTATGATTCCATTTGTATAAAATTTCTAAGAAAAGAAAAATGATAGAGATATGGTTGCTTGGGGCTGGAGGTTGGAGAAAGGATTGATTAGAGACAGCATAAGGGAACTTTTTGGGATAAGAGAAGTGCTCTAAAACTGCACCGTGATGTTGTTCCGTTATATAAATTCCATTATATAAATGTATCCAAAATCATGGAACTAAAGACTTACAATTATTACATTTTATGGTATATAAATTATATTTTAAACTTGTTTTTAAAAGTAACATGAAAAAGGCTATCTAATGTATAATTATAATAATGTATAATAAATAAAAATATTGGAGCAATAATTTAGTCTGTCAAGGTAACCAGATACACTTTTTTTTTTTGGAGTAAATGTAATATGTTGGTGAATTTCTTGGGGCAAACTGAACCACTAACTTCTACAGCTCACATTTGACATTGGCTTCAACCTGACTCTTCCAGTCACATCTTTGTGATTCACCACTGTATCCTAGAAATTTATAGGACATATAGTAGGTGTTTAATAAATATTTTTGAATGACACGAATTACAAATGTCTTGAAGGTCTGTATTTGGTATCTATAGCAAAACCCATTTCACCATTCCACAGTAACATGCAAAGTCACATCATATTACTTTTTTCTCTTAAACTTTTTTTTTTTTTTTTTTCAGTTTTGGTGTAGGACTATTCTTACCAGGAAAAATACACATGTAGTTCACATTATCTTAGCTGTAAACCACTAACCATGCAGGTGTTTAGACCTTTATGCAGTCCTGCCAGCAGTGTCTCATCCTCTACCCAGTTCCAGCAGCCCCAGGAATACTTCATGTGTGCTCAAGTGCAGTTTATCCCCCTGATATCTCCCCTGCAATTCTGGGCAGAGTAGTGTCCCTATTTGTGGCTATTCACTTTTCCCGGTAGGGCGGATGGTGCTTCTTCTCAACTTGCCCTCTGCCATGCTGTGAGAAGCACTGTACATCTGGCCTGGCAGAGTGGCAGCAGGGAGGTACTGTGTGAGCCTGTGCTATTGCACCCCTGGGTAATGGACATATCAGTTGTACGCTGATACGTCCAATATCAGCAAGCTCTGAGCATCACAAAACTTTGAGGTGGCTTACTGTGGAATTGAAGAAGATGCTTTCCGTACTTACAGGGTTGCACTGTGTTAGATGCACCCCAAGGCAGTTCTGCCTGGGGCCCAAACTGTTAGAGAGTTTAGAGAGAGATTTTTCCATTTTTACTCATAGCTTCTTTCTTCTGAGTCTCCAGACCTGCATCAAGGGAACAATGTTGGGAAGAGATTTTCTCAGTCTCCACCATGCTGTTCTCAGTATCTCTATTCTCATATCACTTCAGAGGTCAGCCTTGTCATGCTTGTCTCCTTCCCTGCCACTAAGTACTTCAGACCCCCCTGAAAACATATTTTGTCAGTCTACTCCATCTATTTGACAAACACATCCAGACGTACCTGAAAACACAGCAACAGATGATGGCTCAGTATTGATTTTTACTACATTGCTATTAAGAAAGCCCTAACACAGTACCTTGGACAATGGACTTTTCTTAAACCCTTGGATCTACTGTTTCTTTTCACCTTGTTAGAATTATCTTTATTTAGATACCAGAATTTTAAAATATAAAATTATCTTATGACATATAAAATGGAAGCTTCTTTACTTTTTTGGATTGTGGCTGCTCAGGCAAAGTGATGAAAAGAATGTATATTGGTAAGTGTCAACAGTGAGAGGTACATTTCGCACCACCACTGTAACTCTAAGTGTAACCTTCAGAAGCTGACCTATGGTATATGTAGATACTCTGCTGCATCACAGACCACTAATTGTCTCCTCAAATCTATTCTCTTTTTGTTTCTTAGTAACCAAACCCTAAAATGGGCCCAGCTGAAAACTGCATATTCCAGCTTACCTTGCAGATTGATGTGGCCAATGAAATGTAAGTGCAAGTGTTTTCAAGACTTTCAGGAAAGCTTCTGAAAATGAGGGGAGGATTCTTTCTTCTCTTCCTTCTTCATGGAGATGTGACCACTGGAATAAATCAGCCATATTGGAAATGTGAATAAATTTTGGGAATGGAAGCCATGCTTTAGGAGGTTGGGAAGAAAGATACCTTGAGCCTGGGCCTCTGAAGACTTTGAGGAGCCACCATGGGGGCCCGGGTCTGTCCATATAAGCCTTCTTGTTTAGGTTTAAGGGAGAAATAAAGTTCTGTTGTTTAAGGCATTCTTTTTTTTTCTGCAATACACAGCCAACTCTTATTCCTAAAGAATATACCTGCTAAGCACAAGAGGAAGATGAAATGCCCCAATATCAGAAGAATTCAGTGTGTGATTATTATCTATTGTTTCAGGAATGGTTCTTATTATGGAATGACATTCAGAAGAGCAGCTGTTACAGCATCCAACTTATCCGAAGCATTTCAAATATTAGTTAAAAATAAATGTTTATGTTTATGACTCACAGAATCATAATGGCTCTGAAATGAAGCTCAGCTAAATACCAAACCTTTGAGATTGAAGTCAGAGAGGACAATTCCGTTTCCCATGCTGTGTTAAATACTCTGCTAAATAAGCCGCAATTCTTATCCATGAAGTGGATCCCATATTGCCATATGTTAAGCATAATAATCATCTTAATTCTTTTGCCTCTAAAAGAGGGTGATTAGTTTATTAAAAAGTAACACATTGATATGATAAGAAATTCAATAGTGAGTGCAATGGGATAAGAAGGTATATTTGAAACTACTAAAACCTCTATCTATTTTGTTCTAATAGATTATAACCAAGAGAGGTTTCTGTGTGTATGTGCTTAACAGAATGCCTAGTATATTTTATCCTATTTAATTTATTTATATTTTATTCTATTTATTTATAAATAAATATTATTATGAAAATAAGTAGGTACTTTCCAAGTAGATTATTAATTCTCAGAAGACAGAAGCTATGTCTTAAGTTTACAACCCAAACCACTGGCCTACAGTAATCATAAATATAATATGTTAAAGATAAATTAAAATACATTTAGAATTAAGTACGCTTATCGTGATACAACAGGATATTTTGAAATTCAGATATTGCAGGGATTGGAATATTGCTCTGTTTATTAGGGTCTGGGTGCTCTGGCATCTGGAACTAGGTGCACTCTTTCCAGCAGATCTCTCTTGCATCCACAAATTTACATACAGCGGAGGATTCTCTTAGAAGAAAATCAGCAGGTATCCTGACCACTCCGTCCTCCTACTGAGGTTCAGATATATAAAATAATGTCTGTTCTATGGGATGGCTCCAACTAAAGCTGATTGTAGGAAAGGACAATGGGACACTTGAGGATAAATTTTCCACAATGCGGAGGTAAATCTATGACAGAAAATTGGATCCAGCATCAAATATAAGTTATTAGGGATGAGTGATGATCTGGATAAAGAGTATGAGCTGGCAGTAGAATTCATTCTTGCCAAGGGTATTAGTTTCCCAGGGCTGCCATAACAAATTACCACAAACTTACTGGCTTAAACAATAGAAATTTATTTTTTTACAGTTCTAGAGCGCAGGGGTCTGAAATTCAGGTACAGGCACACTTTGCTTCATTGTGCTTCTCTTTATTCTGCTTCACAGATATTGCAATTTTTACAAATTGTAGGTTTGAGGCAACCCTGCATTGAGCAAGTCTATCAGTGCTGTTTTTCCAACAGTACATGCTCACTTCCTGTCTCTGTGTCACATTTTTATAGCTCTCATGATATTTCAGACTTTTTCATTATTATTATAGCTGTTATAGTGATCTGTGATCACTATATTATATTACTATTGTAATATAATATTACAATGTTACTATTATAATTGTTTTGGGGTGCAACAAACCATACACACAGAACACAGCAAACGTAATCAATAAATGTTATGTGTGTTCTAACTGCTCCACTGTCCGGCTCTTTCCTCACCTCTTTCTCTCCTTGGACTTCCCTATTCCCTGAGATATGACAATATTAAAATCAGGCCAATTATTAGCCCTACAATAGCCTCTAAGTGCTCAAGTGAAAGGGAGAATTGTGCATCTTTCTCTTTATATCAAAAGCTAGCCATAATTAAGTTTGGTGAGGAAGGCATGTCAAAAGCTTAGATAGACCAAAAGCTAGGCTTCTTCTGCCAAACATTTAGCCAGATTGTGAATGCAAAGGGAAAGTTCTTGAAGGATATTAAAAGCGCTACTCCATGAACACACTAATAATAAGAAAGTCAAACAACCTTATTGCTGGAGAACGTTTTGGTGGTCTGGATGAAAGATCAAACGAGCCATATTTCCTTAAGCCAAAGCCTAACATAGAGTAAAACCCTACTCCCTTTAATTCTATAAAAGCTGAGAGATGAGGGGGGTGCAGAAAAAAAGTGTGAAGCTAACAGAGGTCGGTTCATGAGGTCTAAAGAAAGAACCCATCTTAGTAAAATAATCCTGCACAGTGAAGTGGCAAATGTTGCTGGAGAAGTTGCAGCAAATTCTCCAGAAAATCTAGCTAAGATAATGAATGAAAATGGCCACACAAGCCTGGGCATGGTGGTTTATTCCTATAATCCCAGCACTTTGGGAGGCTAAGGCAGGTGGATCACTTGAGGTCAGGAGTTCAAGACCAGCCTGGCCAACATGGTGAAACCCATCTCTACAAAAAAATACAAAAATTAGCCAGGTGTGGTGGCACACATCTGTAATCCCAGCTTCTCAGGAGGCTGAGGTAAGAGAATCACTGGAACCTGGGATGGGAGGTGGAGATTGCAGTGAACTGAGATCATGCCAATGCACTCCAGCCTGGTTGACAGAGTGAGACTCCATCTAAAAAAAAAAAAAAAAACAGAAAAAAGAAAAGAAAATGGCCACACTAAACAATAGATTTTCAATTAAGATAAATTAGGTTTCCTTTGGAACAAGATGCAATCTAGAACTTTCATAGCTCGAACAGAAAAGTTAATGGCTGACTTCAAAGGACAGGCTGACTCTCTTTTTAGGGGTTCACACAACTGGTGCCTTTAAGTTGGAGCCAGTGCTTTTTGACCATTCTGAAAACCCTAGGCCTCTTAACAACTGTGCTAAATATACTCTGCCAATGCTCTGTAAAAGGAAAAACAAAGCCTGGATGGCAGCACATGCATTTATAGCATGGTCCACTGACTATTTTAAGTCCACTGTTGAGACCTACTGCTCAGAAAAAAGATTACTTTCAAAATATTGCTCGTTGACAATGCACCAAGTCATCCAAGAACTCTGATGGAGATGTACAAAGAGATTAGTATTGTTATGCAGCCCATGACTCAAGCAGTACTTTTGACTTTCAAGTCTTATTATTTAAGCAATCAATTTTGTAAAACTATAGCTTCCATAAATAGTAATTCCTCTGATGGATCTGGGAAAAGTAAATTGAAAATGTTCTGAAAAGGATTTACCATTCTAGATGCCATTAAGAACATTCATGATTCATGGTGGGAGATAAAAATATTAACATTAACAGGAGTTTGGAAGAAGTGGATCCCACCCTCATGAATGACTTTGAAGAGTTCAAGACTTCAGTAGAGGAAGAAACTGCATTTGGTAGAGATAAATATCGAGAGAACTAGAATTAGAAGTGGAGCCTGAAGATGTGGCTAAATTGCTGCAATCTCATAACAAAACTTTAATGAATGAGGAGTTGCTTCTTATGGATTAACAAGTGGTTTCTTGAAGTGGAATCTACTTCTGGTGAAGGTGCTGTGAACGTTGTTAAAATTACAACAAAAGGCCGGGCGCAGTGGCTCAAACCTGTAATCCCAGCACTTTGGGAGGCCGAGACGGGCAGATCATGAGGTCAGGAGATCGAGACCATCCTGGCTAACATGGTGAAACTCCCTCTCTACTAAAAAATACAAAAAACTAGCCAGGGAGGGGGCGGGCGCATGTAGTCCCAGCTACTCCGGAGGCTGAGGCAGGAGAATGGCGTGAACCCGGTAGGCAGAGCTTGCAGTGAGCCGAGATCCGGCCACTGCACTCCAAGCTGGCCGACAGACCAAGACTCCGTCTCAATTAAAAAAAAAAAAAAAAAATTACAACAAAAGACTTAGAATATTACATAAACTTTAGTTGATAAAGCAATGGCAGGGTTTGAGAGGATTGACTCCAATTTTGAAAGAAGTTCTACTGTAGGTAAAATGCTATCAAACAGCATCGCACTACAGATAATTCTTTCATGAAAGAAAGGGTCAATCAATGCAGCAAACTTAATTGTCGTCTTATTTTAAGAAATTGTCACAGCCACCTCTACTTTCAACCACAATGCTCAGTCAGCTATCAACATTGAGGCAAAATCTTCCACCAGCAAAAAGATAATCACTCGCTGAAGGCTCAGATGATCATTATCATTTTTAGCATTAAAGTACTTTTTAAACTTAGGTATGTACATTTTTAGACATAATGCTATTGCATACCTAATAGTGTATAGTGTAAACAGAGCTTCTACATGCACTGGGAAAAAAATTTTGTGGGACTTACTTCATTGTAGTTTTCTGGAACTCAATCTGCAGTATCTCTGAGATATGTCTGGTTTGCAGGGCCACACTCCATCTGAAGGCTGTAGGGAATCTTCACTTGCCCCCTGCAGGTTTTGGTGATTCCAGGAATTCCATGGTTCGTGACAGCACAATTCCAAAATCTGCCTCTTCATTCTCATGTTCTTCTTCCTTATATCTCAGTGTCTGTTTCCCCTTCTCTTCTCTTACAAGAAATTTTCACTGGATTTAGGGACTGCCCTAATCCAGGGTGATCTCTTTTCAAGATCCTTTAGTACATCTGCAAAGACCATTCTTCCAAATAAAGTCACATTTACAGGTTCTGACTAGATGTATCTTTTGGGAGGACAGTATTCTAACCATTACAGTCTGTCCTCTGATCCCTCAAAATTCATGTTTATCTCACATGCAAAATTCATTTTCTACATCCCAACATTATCAAAAGTCTCAACCCATTAAGCATCAAGTATTATTCCAAAATCTTATGGTCTAAATCAGGTATAGATAATATCCTGGGTCTGATCTATCCTGGGGCAAAATTTCTGTCCACATGGGGACCTGTGAACCTAGAAAACCAGTTGTTTGCCTTCAGAATACAATGGTGGGATGGGTGTAATATAAACAACTCTATTACAAAAGAGAAAAATTGGAAGAAATTAAGGGGTCACCAGTACCAAGCAAATTTGAAATCTGGCAGGGCCAGGTTCCTTAGATTTCAATGCCTGAGAATAATCATCTGTGGCTTGTGGCTCCACACTCTTTGCCTGTGGCTTTGTCATCCTTTGTGGCCTGCAGCAGCTCCACTGTGCTTTGTGCCCTTGGCAGTGGCTCCACTGCCCTTTGCCCCTGGGCCAATGGCACTTTTGCTCTTGGAGTTATTCTTCCTTGTTTTGTTTTGTTTTGTTTTGAATAGCACATGCTTCCAGCAGAATAACTCTATAAGCCCATTTCCTGCCCTGAAGACTTTTAGGAGTCTGACAACCTTTTAAAATTTTGTCCAGTCTCTGTCTCCTTCAGGCCAACCTCATAATATTTCTTCTAGCATAATATTCTCAAACATCTGTGAGCCTCCAGTGTGTGTCACAGGGATCCACACCATCAAGCAAAAGGGTTCTCTTCTTAAACTAATATTTATTATTGGATTCTGCTAACATGGTTGATTGCATCCATGAATCACATACCTAATTTCTTTAGCAAAAGGTTTTCAAATTACACACTTGGCCTTCTTTCTGGAACAGGATTTCTCAATAGTGAATTTTCTAATTTTAGCATTCTTTGTCCTATGAATCAGATCCTCCAGAATTATCAAGTGCTGATTCATTTTTTCTTGACTTTTGCTTCCTCAATTTATCTCTTTACTTTTGCATTTTACTATAAGAAATAAGAAGAAACCAGGCAGCACTTTCAACACTTTACTTGGAAATGTCCTCAGCTAAATATTAAAGTTCATCTCTTACAAGTTCTGCTTTACTAAAGTGTAATAGAACACAGGTGAGCCAATTTCTTCCCACTTTTAACAAGGTTCACCTTTCCTCCAGTTTCTAATAACATGTTCCTTCTTTTCTCTGGAGACTTCACCAGAAGCATTCTTGTCATCTGTATTTCCACTAATCTCTGCTAGGCCATCTATGATTTTCTGTCAAGTATCTCAGAATTCAGCCTCTACCAGTAACCAATTCCAAAACCACTGCCCACATTTTTGGGTAATTATTACAGCAGCATTCCTCTTCCCAGTTTCAAAATCTGTATTAGTCAGGGTTCTACCAGAGAAAGAGGACCAGTGAGAGATATAAAAATCAATGAATCAATGAATGAATGAATCAATCAATCTCTCCATCTCATCTATTAATATCTTTCTAAATCTCTTACTCTATAGTTATATCTATCAGTCATGCTGGCTGGCTGGCTGGCTGGCTGGCTGTCTATCTATCTATCTATCTATCTATCTATCTATCTATCTATCTATCTATCTCAATGAATTAGCTTACATGATTGTGGGGGCCAGCAAGTCCCAAATCTATTGGGCATGTCAACATGTTGGAAACTCTCTGGCAGAAACTGAAGTTACTGAGGAAGATATTTCTTCTTCCTTAGGAAATCTCAGTTTTGCTCTTTTTTAAAAAACAGTTTAAGATATAATTCACATGCCATACAATTCACCCGCTTATATAATTTTATGCTTTTTGGTATATTCACAGATATCAGCAATTATCATGATAGTCAATTTAGAATATTTTTTTTATCATCACAAGAAGAAACTCCATATCCTTTAGCTATCACTCCCCATCCCCACCATTCACTCTTCACCTAGCCCTAAAGAACTGCTAATCTACTTTTTGTCTCTACAGGTTTCCCTATTTTGGGTACCATGTCTCAATGCATGGTACCATCAAACACCTGGCCTCTGTATTCAGAACATTCAGAGTCATCCTGGATTCTACCCTCTCACCTAACTTCTCATTCAATTAGTGCTAAGTCCTATAGATTCTTTCCTTTCAATTTCTTTTTGACTAACTACCTTCCTTTCCATTTCCTCCATTACTGCTTTAAATCAGTCTTCAAATAGTCTTTTCTGCCTATGGTCATATTTTCTCTCCAGTAAATCCTCCACACTGTTGCCAGAATGATTTTTCTAAATCTGAATATGATGATCCAACTGTTGTGCTTAAAACCCATTGTTAGCTGCCCATTGCCTAGAGAAGCTCCAAACCTCAGGATGTGATAAACAAGACCTTCATAGCCTGTATATCTGTAGCCCTATCTATTGATTGGCATCATGTTCCCATCTTCACTGTCTCTCTCCCAAACAAGAAGCAATACTTCAGCCACACCCAATATTTGCATTTCCCTAGACATTTAACATTGTTCCATATTCCTGTATTTTTGCTCTTGCTCTTCCATCTTTTTGAATGATTTCTCCTCCCCACTGGGCTTCTCAACCTCCATGCACATAGGAGCATAACTAGTTATCCTTAAAGGTTAAATATCTAAAGGGAATGGAGGGAAGGAAGAGCCTTCAAAGAAGGTTGAGGAAGTATTATAAGAAGATATAAGAAAAAATACCATATACCAAATAGTTTTAGGAAATGACATGGTTACTGAACAAAGATTAAAATTAAAAGCTTCAAAACAAATATTCCTAGAACTTAAAGTATAATAATAAAGAAAAAACAAAAACAAAAATATTCCCTGGGGACACATAACTAGTCAAACCTTTATTTGCTTTTAGACTTGATTTTTATATTATGATACTCTTCTATACAAAGATATGCAGGTATTTCCTAATGCCCTGCTATAGCTTTTTAAAATTTAATAACGGGTTGTATGTATGACAGAAACTATACACACACACACACACACACATATATATATTTATATAATTTTTATATATACAAATTCAAGGAAATTTTCTTCTAAAAAGTGATATGAACTTTAACTCCATAGCCAAAGTTGTTTATTATCTTCTTGTCTATGGCAGCCATTTGTGTTATTTGTCACAGGACCTGCAATGAGTATCTATTGTTATAACTACATAATATGGTTGTTATGGAGTCTAATAAATTCACTTCTGAACTTTTGCATAGGTTATTTCTATTGTAAGCCCAAACTAAGTTATTAAACTTTAAGATGCACCAGAGAAAGAAAATAACATACACTAAGGCTCTATGAAGACTGTGTGTATTTATGTGTATGTATATGTGTGTGTCCAATATATGTCTGTGCATGTAATTATGCATACACAATACATCTTTTTCTTGTGCGACTTTAAGTCCATTTTCTTTTACCCTGTCCTGAGTGGAATGAAGTTAAGCTTGTCATCATCTCTCTTAGACTAACCATTTACACCATTGAATACTGTTAAGCCAGTTTTTAGCCTATTCACTGTGAAAGAATTATATAGTTCTTTTCATTTGTCTTCATTCTACTTCCCAAATGTGAAAATCATTCCATCCTGGGAATGCTGTCAAATTCATGACAGGCTTCACAGGTACCAAAATGGGGTTCTCCATTTCAGGAAATAGCACAGAAAGGTAGAATAGAGTAGGAAGATTATTTTTTTCCCCAGGGTTTTCTAGGAGATGCTTGTATTTATCTAAATATTAAAATGATTGCAGCAATAATAATACCATTTTCCATGTCAGATGTCTTTTGAGGAATTTTAAAACACTTAAAATTTTTGAACAATACAATGGGATCTGGTTGCTTTGCAGTTCAGAACTGAAAACCTAAAAACTCTTAAAATGTTGGTATTCTTTTTTGTTGTGGAATGTGGCCTCTCACTTCAACAGTGTATGGAATGTGGCATTCACTGATAAGCAAGTCAGACTGAAGGACCTATTATCCTGGAAGATTACATTCCTGTTGCTGCTCAAGCACATTTTTTATTACACAAATGTACTTGTGTAATTGTATATCTTTGACTAGTTTTAATATTAGGAATACTTTACCCAAAAGATTTTAGTTTCAGTAGTACTTTCTCCAAGGAAGGGGATTAAGAAGGTCCTGTTACATTTGTGTTGAGATACTACCACAGCTGATGCTCCCTGGAAAGTACCACCTCCTGGCAGGAGGCCAACCAGCACATAAATAGAACATTAAACCACCAAAGCTAAGAACTCTCACAGAGTCCATTTCACCCCCTGCCACCTCCACTGGAACAGGTGCTGGTATCCATGGCTGAGAGACCCATAGACGGTTCACATCACAGGACTCTGTGCAGACAATCCCCAGTACCAGGCTGGAGCCTGGTAGACTTGCTGGATGGCTAGACCCAGAAGACAGATAATCACTGCAGCTTGGTTCTCAGAAAGCCACACCCATAGGAAAAGGGGGAGAGTGCTACATCAAAGGAACACCCAGCTGGACAAAAGAATCTGAACAACAGCCCTGAGCCCTAGACCTTCCCTCTGACAGAGCCTACCCAAATGAGAAGGAACCAGAAAACTAACTCTGGTAATATGACAAAATAAGGCTCTTTAACACCCCCCAAAAAATCACACTAGCCACCAGCAATGGATCCAAACCAATAAGAAATCCCTGCTTTACCTGAAAAAGAATTCAGAAGGTTAGTTATTAAGCTAATCAGGGAGGCACCAGAGAAAGGCAAAGCTTAATATAAGGGAATAAAAAAAATGATACAAGAAGTGAAGAGAGATATGGTCAATGAAATAGATAGCATAAATAAAAAATCAAAACTTCAGGAAACAATGGATGCACTTATAGAAATGCAAAATGGTCTGCAAAGTCTCAGCAGTAGAATTGAACAAGTGGAAAAAAGAATTTCAGAGCTTGAAGACAAGATTTTTAAATTAACCCAATCCAACAAAGACAAAGAAAAATGGGATAAGAAAATATGAACAAAGCCTCCAAGAAGTTGGGGATTATGTTAAATGACCAAACCTAAGAATAATCGGCATTTCTGAGGAAGAAGACAAATCTAGAAGTTTGAAAAATATATTAGGAAGAATAATTGAGGAAAACTTCCCTGGCCTTGCTAGAGACCTAGACATCCAAATATAAGAAGCTCAAAGAACACCCAGGAAATTCATTGCAAAAAGATTGTCACCTAGGCACATTGTCATTAGGTTATCTAAATTTAAGAGGAAGGAAAGAATCTTAAGAGCTGTGAGGCAAAAACACCAGGTATAAAGGAAAGCCTATCAGTTTAACAGCAGATTTCTGAGGAGAAACCCTACAAGCTGGAAGGGATTGGGGCCCTATCTTCAGCCTCCTCAAACAAAACAATTAGCCAAGAATTTTGTATCCAGTGAAACTAAGTTTCATAAGTGAAGGAAGGGTATAGTCTTTTTCAGACAAACAAATGCTGAAAGAATTCACCACCACAAAGCCAGCATTACAAGAACTACTAAAAGGAGCTCTAAATCTTGAAACAAATCCTGGAAACACATCAAAACAGAACCTCTTTAAAGCATAAATCATGCAGAACCGATAAAAACACAAGTTAAAAAAAAATTAAAAAACCAAGGTATACAGGCAACAAAAGCACGATGAATGGAATAGTACCACACATCTCAATACTAACATTGAATGTAAATGGCCTAAATGCTCCACTTAAAAGATACAGAACTGCAGAATAGATAAGAACTCACCAACCAACTATCTGCTGCTTTCAAGAGACTCACCCAACACCTAAGGACTCACATAAACTTAAGGTGAAGGAGTGGAAAAAGACATTCCATGCAAATGGACACCAAAAATGAGGAGGAGTAGCTATTCTTATATCAGACAAAATAAACTTTAAAACAAGAGCAGTTAAGACAAAGAGGGACATTATATAATGATAAACGGACTTGTCCAACAGGAAAATATCACAATCCTAAATATATATGCACCTAACACTGGAGCTCCAAAATTTAAAAGACAATTACTAACAGACCTAAGAAATGAGATAACAACACAATACTAGTGGGGGACTTCAGTACTCCACTGACAGCACTAGACAAGTCATCAAGACAGAAAGTCAACAAAGAAACCATGGATTTAAACTGTACTCTGGAACAAATGGACTTAACACATATTTACAGAACATCTACCCAACACCTGCAGAATATGAGTTCTATTCAACAGTACATGAAACTTTCTTCAAGACAGACCATATGATAGGCCACAAAATGAGCCTCAATAAATTTAAGAGAGTTGAAATTGTATCAAGCACTATCTCTGACCACTGTGGAAAAAAACTGGAAATAAACTCCAAAAGGAACCTTCAAAACCATGTGAATACATGGAAATTAAATAACTTGCTCCTGATCATTGGATCAAAAATGAAATCAGATGGAAATTTAAAAATTCTTCTAATTGAATGACAATAGTGACAAAACCTATCAAAACTTCTGGGATACAGCAAAGGTGGTGCTAAAAGGGAAGTTCATAGCCCGAAATGCCTATATCAAAAAGTCTGAAAAAGCACAAACAGACAATCTAAGGTCACAACTCAAGGAACTAGAGAAACAAGAACAAACCAAACCAAAACCCACCAGAAGAAAGGAAATAACCAAGATCAGAGCAGAACTAAATAAATTGAAACAAACAAAAAACAAAATAAAAGATAACTGAAACAAAAAGCTGCTTCTTTGAAAAGATAAATAAAATTGATAGACCATTAGCAAGATTAACCAAGAAAAGAAGAGAGAAAATCCAAATAAGCTCAATTAGAAGAGAAATGGGAGATATTACAACTGACACCACACAGATACAAAAGATCATTCAAGGCTACTATGACCACTTTTATGTGTATAAACTAGAAAACCTAGAAGAGATGGACAAATTCCTGGAAAGATACAATCCTTGTAGCTCAAATCAGAAATAATTGGATATTCCGAACAGACCAATAATAAGCAGTGGGATTGAAATGGTAATTTAAAAATTACCAACAAAAAAAGTCCCAGAGCAGATGGATTCACAGCAGAATTATAGTAGACATTCAAAGAAGAATTGGTACCAATCCTATTGACACTATTCCACAAAAATGCAGAAAGAGGGAACCTTCCCAAAATCATTCTATGAAGCTAATATCACCCTAATACCAAAATCAGGAAAGAACATAATCAAAAAAGAAAACTACAGACCAATATCCCTGATGAACATAAAGTTAAAATTTTTAGCAAAATACTAGCTAACCGAATCCAACGACATATCAAAAAGATAATTCACCATGATCAAGTGGGTTTCATACCAGGGGTGCAGGGATGGTTTAATATATGCAAGTCAATTAATGTGATGCATCACATAAACAGAATTAAAAATAAAAATCACACGATCATCTCAATAGACAAAAAGCATCCGACAAAATCCAGCATCCCTTTATGATTAAAACTCTCAGCAAAATCAGCATATAAGGGACATACCTCAATGTAATAAAAGCCATCTATGAATTCAGCAATGTTTCTGGATACAAGATTAATGTACAAAAATCAGCAGCTCTTCTATACACCAACAACGGCAAGCTGAGAATCAAATCAAGAACTCAACCCCTTTAACAATAGCTGCAAAAAACAAAAACAAAAACAAAACCTTAGGAATATACCAAGGGGGTGAAAGACCTCTACAAGGAAAACTACAAAACACTGCTGAAAAAAATCACAGATGACACAAATAAATGGAAACACATCCCATGCTCATGGATGGGTAGAATCAATCCATGTGAAAATGACCATACTGCTAAAAGCAATCTACAAATCCAAGGAAATTCCCATCAAAATACAAGCATCATTCTTCACAGAATTAGAAAAAACAATCCAAAAACTCATAAGGAACCCAAAAAGAACCTGCATAGCCAAAGCAAAGCTAAGCACACACACACACAAAAAACAAAACAAAACCCAAAATCAAAACAACAACAACAACAACAACAAAAACCCAAAAGCAATAAACAAAAAACAAATCTGGAGGCATCACACTACCTGACTTCAAGCTATACTATAAACCATAGTCACCAAGACAGCATGGTACTGGTATGAAAATAGGTACATAGACCAATGGAACAGAATAGAGAATGCAGAAATAAACCCAAATACTTATAGTCAACTGATCTTTGATGAAGCAAGCAAAAACAAAGTGGGGAAAGGACACCCTTTACAACAAATGGTGCTGGGATAATTGGCAAGCCACATGTAGGAGAATGAGACTGGATCCTCATCTCTCACCTTATATGAAAATCAACTCAAGATGGATCAAGAACTTAAATCTAAGACTTGAAGCTATAAAAATTATAGAAGATGACGTTGAAAGAACCCTTCTAGACGTTGGCTTAGGCAAGGAATTCTTGACCAAGGACCCAAAAGCAAATGCAACAAAAACAAAGATAAATAGCTAGGACTTAATTAAACTAAAGAGCTTTTTGCATGCCAAAAGGAATAGATAGCAGAGTAAACAGACAACCCACAGAGCGGGAGAAAATCTTCACAATCTATACATCTGACAAAAGACTAATATCCAGAATCTACAACGAACTCAAACAAATAAGCAAGAAAAAACCAAAGAATCCTATCAAAAAGTAGGCTAAGGACATGAATAGACAATTCTCAAAAGAACATATACAAATGGCCAATAAACATATGAAAAAATGCTCAGTATCACTACTGATCATGGAAATGCAAATCAAAACCACAATGTGATACCACCTTACTCCTGCAAGAATGGCCATAATAATAACTTTAAAAAGATGCTGGTGTGGATATGGTGAACAGGGAACACTTCTATACTGCTGGTGGGTATGTAAACTAGTATAACCTCTATGGAAAGCAGTGTGGAGATTCCTTAAAGAACTGAAAGCAGAACTACCATTTGATCCAGCAATCCCACTACTGGGTATCTACCTAGAGGAAAAGAAGTCATTATATGAAATAGATACTTGTACATACATGTTTATAGCAGCACAATTCACAATTGCAAGAATGTGGAACCAACCCAAATGCCCATCACTCAATGAGTGGATAAAGAAACTGTGGAATATACATATATACACACTATATATATCATATATATGATACCATATATATAATATCAAGATATGGTATATATGACATATGATGTATATATATGATGGAATATATATATGTGTATATATATGATGGGATACTATCCAGCCATAAAAAGGAATTAGTTAATGGCATTCACAGTGACCTGGATGAGATTGGAGACTATTATTCTAAGTGAAGCAACTGAGGAGTGGAAAACCAAACATATGTTCTCACTTATAAGAGGGAACTAAGGTATGAGGATGCAAAGACATTGGAATGATACAATGGACTTTGAGGACTCAGGGGAAAAGGGTGAGAAGGAGGTGAGGGATAAAAGACTACCAACTGGGTGCTGTATATACTGCTTGGGTGATGGGTGCACCAAAATCTCACAAATCACCACTAAAGAAGTTACTCATGTAACCAAACACCACCTGTTCCCCAATAACCTATGGAAATAAAACATTTTTAAAAACTGTGTTGAAATGAACAGACTGCAACTTTGGTTTTGCACAATTACTGCATAACAGAAAGTGGAAAGAAGAATCAAGTATACTGGTATGACATGTCAAGAATTAGTCCATGATTTATACGTTTGAATTTTTCTCTGTGGATGTGCAACAATGGCAAAGTAGCCTAAAAGAGAAAGACTGTTCTATCACATTGGCACATATCCTGGATCCCAGATCCCAACTGGGGAGGTGGAGAAGGCCTTGTCTTCCCTTAACTTATGCCCACTAGGAGACTGAGATGTCTCTGGGCATGGACTGAGGAGCAGAGGAGGAGAAAGAAAGAAAGGAATAATTGTGTGTTGCACACTTCTGGATCAACCCAGCTTCTAGTGACATGGTAGTTGTCCACAATAAGTGACTAATGGCATAGAGACTTCAGTAAAAGGAAGGGCTGTGTATGGAAGAGTCACTGTAAGGACACATTTTTAATAAACAGCTGTAAGTACACCAATGCAATTAATTTCTTCCCCAAAAGAGTTTGTGTATGTCAACTTAAACGTTAGTCAAGGGAAACTCGAGGTCCAAATCTACTTTCCACGACCACCCAATACCCTGTCCTCAAACTCCTTTTGATTAAAGTAGCTGTTACCTTCCTATTCTATTTGAATATTTTGCAAGCTTTTTTCTGGTTCAAAAACGATCATTACAACATACTTAGTAGCATAAAGCGGCTTCCTTTTTGCTGTTATAAAATAAGGTGAATGTGAAAATGACCTCTCTCCCGCCTTCACTTCTGCCCTGCCCACTCTTAAACAGTAGCTTGTTGCTCCTGCTGATGAGTTTCCTTGCAGTGTGCATTTATTTAATGGTTCAGAAATGACTTACACGTACTACAACATGGTAACTGCCCATCTAACTCCCCAATTTTTAAAGTGATGACAGGTTCTTTAACCATGCTACTAAGCAAGAGTAGTGCTCCTCCAGTTTAGAAAGTCTAATTAATATTTCTGTGGAATGTTTGCTTGTAGATCAGAGTTTCATTTATATTCAATTTAATGAAGAAGGGTTTTCTTGTAAATATAATATTTAGGGCAATCAATTATTTCAGGCATCTTGCCTGATTTACCTTATTCTGTATCTCCTTTGTCTTTCCCAAACCTAATGTGACCTGACCATGCAGAGATAGATCAGAGGAGAAGAGAAACCCATCCTGCCTTACAGCTTTCCAAACTAAATACCATTAAACATTTTCATTTCTTCTGCCAAAGGGGGACATCAGATATTGGGAAAGACTATTTTAGAAAATACAACATTGAGTTTTATGTATTTTTAACCTGGGAGTTCTTCTAAAAATTGTTATTCCACTTTTTGAAGGAACAGGGAGGAAGCAATCCTGAGATACTAAAACTCTGGGCCGGGCGGGGTGGCTCACGCCTGTAATCCCAGCACTTTGGGAGACCGAGGTGGGCGGATCACGAAGTCAGGCGATCGAGACCATCCTGGCTAACACGGTGAAACCCCGTCTCTACTATAAATACAAAAAATTAGCCAGGCATGGTGGCGGGTGCTTGTAGTCCCAGCTACTCGGGAGGCTGAGGCAGGAGAATGGCGTGAGCCCAGGACGGGGAGCTTGCAGTGATCCCAGATCGTGCCACTGCACTCCAGCCTGGGCGACAGAGCAAAACTCTGTCTCAAAAAAAAAAAAAAAAAAAAAAAAAATTCAGTTCAATGTACTTAGGGCCCCCAGTTAGAAATGCCAGTAGAGCTAATGGATTAGTAAGACTTCCACCACTGGGCAGGAATTGGAAGCTCCCGGCTCAAAGTTGGAACGGATAACCCCGCAATTGTTTCTGTACTTGCCTCAACTGAGCAAGGAGTACAGCAAGGACCTGTTGTTTCTAGTGAGCAAAATAAACAAACATGAGGCTGTTGAATTCTTTTCTTTCTGATGTTTCCCTTGGAGACTGTATGATTTTCTTCCACCCAGGACTTTTTTGAAGGTGGAAGGAGAAAGTAAAAGTGCATAAGAGGACACAGAAGGATGAATGAACGTGAAGTTAGCTCATGAAGAGAGGAAGACCCTGAAGCTGGTATAAAGAAGGCCGTCTCCTTTGCCTTCTCTGCCTTTTCTGGAGTCTTAACACTGGGGCTCAGAAAATAGCACAAAAGAATAGAGGAAAAATTTTCCTGCATTATAGTTTTTTTTAGGAAGAAAGAGCCCCATGTGGCTCTGTCCAGTTCTTCCTTCAAAAACATATTAAAAGTAAGAAAAATGGCTGGGCGCGGTGGCTCATGCCTGTAATCCCAGCACTTTGGGAGGCCGAGGCGGGCGGATTACAAGGGCAGGGGATAGAGACCATCTTGGCAAACACGGTGAAACCCCGTTTCTACTAAAAATACAAAAAATTAGCCAGGCGTGGTGGTGGGCACCTGTAGTCCCAGCTACTCGGGAGGCTGAGGCAGGAGAATGGCGTGAGCCCGGGAGGCGGAGCTTGCAGTGAGCTGAGATTGCGCCACTGCACTCCAGCCTGGGCGACAGAGGAAGACTCCGTCTCAAAAAATAATAAATAAATAATAATAAAATAAAAAAGTAAGAAAAATGACTTTTATCAGACCATTAACTAAGACAGTGCCAGAAGCAGATTTTCTGTCAGCTCTTTTGGAATAATTGCATATACTCTCCTATGACTAAAAGTGATATTTTTGCTTGTTATTCAAACCTGGCCTTAAAAATTGAACATAAGTAACACTCCTAATTTGCAGTCTTTTTGAACACTATGCTGAAACCTTGTAATTTAGTTTACAATCTCCGAGTTGTCATTTTTGCTAACTGCTTTGTTTTTGTCACTTGTGTGGTCTTCATTTATTTATTTTTTTTAAATCAAATAGACATTTACTATTAAATGTAGAAATGAAAAAGGAGGCATTATAATGAGTAGATTTATAAAATACATTGTGCAAATGGACATTTTTGATTCAACTGTAAGTTTGGGATGCTGCTAAGGCATGTGGTTTTTATTTCTCTCTATAAACTTTTAGTTAGGAATTACTGATGCTAAAATTTACTAGGCATATGTATAGCATACAATGATTGTAGAAGACTTTATAACAGTCTTTATTGGTTATTGCAATATCACATCTATGTAGCAAGTAGGAATTACTAGGAATATAATTTCTTCAGACCCAAAACAATAATTTTTAAAAGTGACAAAGAGTAATGTTTGGGGCTAAGGAATAGTTCCAGCAGTCTAAGTGCACATTTACATCCTTTTTAATGAAAATATGACCTTCAGCCTCAAAGATAGCTCCAGCTCTAGATATAATTTTTAATTACATCTTTACTTTAAAAACGAGCCCAACTTGGGGCTCATTCGGAGAGTAAAATAAGAGTTGAAGTTTAGAGAAAATATTTTAGTAAATTCTTGCTGCACATTCTTAGACTTCCCAGGAAACTGCACCTCACGAAGGGACACAGGGGATAAGCCCTTTATGGAGGAATGAAGAAGGTTTCTTCTTCAACAGGAACAAGGAAACAATCCTCAGATACAGTAAGGACAGAAGAATCCAGAAGGAGAGAGAGCAGAAACATTACTCTCCTGCTCAGCCACCTCTCCCAGCATTTCCATCTCTTTCAGCTCGTCTGCCATCTGACTTGTTAGAGTAAGCACAAGGAAAAACGGCAAAGTGGCAAGGATAAAGAAAACTCTATGTATTAATACGTTTTCACACTGCTATAAAGAACTGTCTGAGACTGGGTAATTTACAAAGGAAAGAAGTTTAATTAACTCACAGTTCCGCATGGCTGGAGAGGCCTCAGGAAACTTACAATCATGGCGGAAGGCAAAGGAGAAGCCAGTACCTTCTTCACAGGGCAGCAAGAGAGAGAGAGAGAGAGAGAGAGAGAGAGAGAGAGAGAGAAGGGAGAACTGTCAAACACTTTTAAACCATCAGATCTTGTGAGAACTCCCTCACTATCACAAGAACAGCATGGGGGAAACCACTCCCATGATCCAATCGCCTCTCACCAGGTCCCTCCCTTGACATGTGGAGACTACAATTAGAGATGAGATTTGGGTGGGGACACAGAGCCAAACTATATCACTCTATAAAATATAGAATAAGCATCCATTATATGTCTTTCTAAGGCACACATTCAGGAACGAGTCATCTCAAAGATGCCTTTGAATAATTCAAAATTTTAAGCACAAGAAAACGCTTTATCATCTTCTGTTCTCTAAATGAGATGGTTTTTTGCATATGTTTTATTTAAGAAAAGAAATACTAAAATGGAAAATCATCCAAGTGGGAAAGGAAGAGGTTGTCATGGAAGTGATCTTGGAATATAATTTGATGAGAGTAAAAGGAGTTTTGCTGTTCAGTAATTAGAAATATTTTAAAAAAGTTTTTAAATGTGGAACCAGCAAAACATTTTGGAGGACTGATTATTCAAGTACAAAGAAGCCAACAAGACACTCAATTCACCAGTCATTTTAGATATTTTTCCTATTTCTTCTGAGCTTAAACTATGATCTAAAGAGCCGTTGATTTTGCTTTGTTACTGTAGTTAGTGTAATTTTTGTGTGATGTGATTCAATACAAATCACCATGAGATAGATTTAATTCATTTATTAACATTTATAATATGTTAAATGGTCACAGCATCAAAAGCATTAAAGCCCAATGTGTTGATAAGCACCAATCCACTATTGAGTTAATAAGAATCATTGTAATTTACATAGCATTTTGTAAGCTGCCCTCCAAAAAATATAGAAACTGGATTAGAGAATATAACTATCTACAATCATGCATTACTTAATGAAGGGGATATGTTCTGAGAAATGTGTCCTTAGGCAATTTTGTCATCATGCAAACACCATAGAATGTAGTGATGCAAACCTAGTTTATCTTACTATACACCTAGGCTATATGGTATAGCCTATTGCTCCTAAGCTACAAACCTGTACAGCATGTTACTGTATTAAATATTGTGGACAATGGTAACACAATGGTATTTATGTATCTAAACATGTTCAAACATAGAAAAGGTGCAATGAAAATGTCATAATCTTATGGGATCACCTTCATATATGCAGTCCATTGTATATGCGGTCTATCATTGACTGAAATGTCATTATGTGGCACATAACTGTATTCCTAAGGAGAAAGTATGGAAAAACTTGAAATGTAGTCATAAACTGCCTTCCTATTTCCACTTAGCCACGTAAGAGCTGTGTTATTAACTGTATGACAACCCATGTGAAGATGTGAATGATACAGTATAATTCACTATTGTAGAATCAACAATCCACATTTTCTTCTGCCCTGTGGTGGGATTCTGTAAATAACAAATATCCTACATAAGTTGGTGCCACGCTAAGCAAGTTAGAATTAAGCCTGTAAGTGATAAGAGATAGTTAAAGGATTTTATGGTGGGAGGTGCCATGATCAATGTATGTTCCTAAAAGTGCCCTCTGGTGCATTTTGCTATTTGGGAGGGGGTCATTCAGAAGTTGGAAGAATAATTCAGAGTCTATTGCTATTAATCTCCAAAATATATAAGAAACTTCTGCAACAAAAATGATTTTTTGAAATCATTGTTGTACAGTTGATATTTGAAACCATGGGAGCAGATGAGATCAATTTGGAAATTCCACGGGTGTTATTTCAGTGAACTTTCTAGTGCAATAATCTTTTCTTAAGATGAAACTTCAGAAAGTACAGAGAACTTCTCACAATGTAAGGCTGTTGTTCCTTTAACTTTGAAGTGGTGGATGACCACTGCTGTCAGAGAAAAGAGAGATAGTTAACATTGCTGCAAGAAGAACATGGCCTTTTCCTTAACCGTGCTCAATCATTGCAAGTTTTTGTTTATCTCTATTTCTAGAGAGATTATGGCCAGGATGCTTCTGGAGTAGCTTCTGAAAAGTAATTCCCACTAATGTATTCTTGGAATAATAGTGTGGCTTTAGGCTGCCATGTGCAAGCACAGATTGTATGATCTCTAAGCCATGAAAAGCTACTGAGAAGTGCCTTTCTATGCTGTATTTACCAGCTTTCTAAAAGCATAAACCCTGGTTGTGTACCAGGTTCAACCTTCCTCACATTCATAATACCAGTCTACCTGGGTAATTCATGAAGTCAACGTGTTAAAGCCACATTGCAAAGGAAAAAAAAAATCGTCCAGACTTTCAGTACTAGATTGAGACTAATTTAGGCCAATGCAAATTAAGTTCCTGGGAGTTTATAATATGGTAGTTAGAAATTTCTATATTTCTATAACTATTTAAAAATGTTTTTAATAGAAAAAATAGGTTATACTAGGGGAAACATTCAGAAATAAATATGACAGGTATAATCTGAACATTCAAATGTAAAGAGAATGACTGTAGATACATAAAATTAATTCCTCTTCCACATAATAATTGACCAGAGAAAAGGAGCAAACCATTTGCACACAAGAAAGAATGAACACTAAGTCAGTATGCTTTGTAATAGCTACAGAAAAATACATTAAAGGCCATAGGAGATGCTTCTTCCCTGTTGTAAAAACAAATGTAAACATGGTAATAAAATCCAAGTTTGCAGGGCAGTAGAAAAAGAGGTACAAGTAAGATTTTGCAAATTTGTAAAATCTATCTAGAGAACATTGGAAATGAAGGAGATACACATGATAGTACTTGGTGATCAGTAATCCTACTTTGAAGGAATATATTTCAAATTAAATACTTCTAAATAAAAAATATATTTTTTGTGTTCAGATGTTTATAGCAAATTATTCATTATATTAAAAAGCTAGAAATAAAACAAGGGATAGATTAGAAAACTGTAGTCTTTATCTTGATAAATATGTGACCTATGAAGATATCTAGAAAATTATATATAAAAGTAGATTTAAATGAGAAAAGAACATAAGTAACAATCACATAGATTACAACTACATACAATTTACATATTTACATATATACATATAAAGAGTGAAGCAGGTGACATAACCAGCTGTTTCAAAAGTAAGGTGTAGAGGAAAGTGTTCTTTAAATGAAAGAGTAATTTAAAATACTATGGTGACTCATGCCTGTAATCCCAGCACTTTGGGAGGCCGAGGTGGGCGGATCATGAGGTCAGGAGATCGAGACCATCCTGGCTAACACAGTGAAACCCTGTCTCTACTAAAAATACAAAAAAATTAGCCAGGCATGGTGGCGGGCGCCTGTAGTCCCAGATACTGGAGAGGCTGAGGCAGGAGAATAGAGTGAACCCAGGAGGCGGAGCTTGCAGTGAGTCAAGATCACCCCACTGCCCTCCAGCCTGGGCAACAAAGTGAGACTCTGTCTCAAAAAACAAACAAACAAACAAACAACAACAACAAAAAACAACTAATACAGAAGAAACAGATTTAAAACTCTTTATTAATAGGTATAAATTTAAGTTCTTTTCAAATTAAATGTGACCATCAATCAATCATTTATAAAGATCTGAGGGCAAGATAAAACTTAAAAGTAGATGTTCTACTTGACCAAATTCTAAGAGACTTGATGTCAAGGGTAAAGGTACACTCTTTAAAATCCCAAGAAAACCTATAGCATGATGGCATATTTCTTTGGAAAGTCTTAATTAAGCCAATCTGTTTTTCCTTCTGCAATCATGTTAGTTAATCGTTTTACCCTCACCTTTTTCTCCCTTAGATACTGATATTATTAGATAGCTGTTAAGTTTTTAGTTCTAACGTTTATCATGCCATCAAATATGATTTCCAAGTACAGGAAAACCTCATTAATTTTGACCTTCCTAAATTGAAATTTACAATAATTTAGGCAAAATGTGTTTCATTTATCTACATACTGCATCATACTGACTAGTTTTACTAGATCAGGCAAACTCTTCCTGACCCCTGGTAAGATTTGTCAGGGTCAACAGAGAGATTCTGAAGCCCATCCTTCCTTACCTCCCTTACCTCCCTTACCTCCCTTTCCTCCTGCCTCTCCACATTAACTGTCCTGGTCAGAAATTTACCTTTGTCAAGTAAGGCTTTGCTATCAATGAACATAAAATGCTCCTCTCAACCAGCGGTCACAGTCTAGATATTGCCGAGAAGTTGTGTTTTGTTTAATCCTCACAGTGTTTAATTGTGCACACATACACACACCCCTGCCCCCACTAGAATTTGAAAGCCTTCAGACTGAGCATATTCTTTCCGGTTCACCACAGCCTTCCGCAGTCTTACATTTGGCTTCTTCACACATTTGAGTTCACCACCTCATTAACTGTTAAGATACTCTCATAAAACCATTTCAAAACATTCCACACTTGGCATTTTTCTTCCTTCCTTCCTTCCTTCCTTCCTTCCTTCCTTCCTTCCTTCCTTCCTTCCTTCCTTCCTTCCTTCTTTCCCTCCCTCCCTTCCTTCCTTCCTTCTTTCCCTCCCTCCCTCCCTCTCTCCCTCCCTCCCTTTCCTCCCTTCCTCCCTTCCTCCCTCCCACTCCCCCCTCCCCTCCTCTCCTGTCTTCTTTCCTTTCCTCTCCCCTTCCCTTCCCTTCCCTTCCCTTCCCTTCCCTTCCCTTCCCTTCCCTTCCCTTCCCTTCCCTTCCCTTCCCTTCCCTTCTTTTCCCTTCCCTTCCCTTCTTTCCTTTCCTTTCGACGGGGTCTCAACTCTGTTCACTGCAGCCCTGACTTCCGAAGCTCAAGTGATCCTCCTATCTCAGCTTCTCGAATAGCTAGGACCACAAGCACATGCCACCATGCCCATGCCCATGCTTGGCTAGTTTATTCTTTTTTCTTTTTTTGAGATGGAGTCTCGCTCTGTCACCCACACTGGAGTGCAGTGGTGTGATCTTGGCTCACTGCAACCTCCACCTTCCAGGTTCAAGCGATTCTCCTGCCTCAGACTGCTGAGTAGCTGAGATTATAGGCACACACCATCACGCCCGGCTAATTTTTGTATTTTTTTTTTTTTTCGTAGAGATGGGGTTTCATCATGTTGGCCAGGCTGGTCTTGAACTCCTGACCTCAAGTGATCTGCCCACCTCGGTCTCCCAAGGTGTTGGGATTACAGGTATGAGCCACTGCACCCAGCATGTTCATTGTTTTTGGAGAGACAGGGTCTCCTTATGTTGTCCAGGGTGGTTTCAAACTCCTGAGCTCAAGGGATCCTCCTTCCTCAGCCTCCCAAAGTGATGGGATTACAGGTGTGAGCCACTGTGCCTGGCCCGCATTTTTTTCTTCAGTGATCTCTGGAATACTATTTCTTTTCTTTCTTTTCTTTTCTTTTCTTTTTTGAAATGGAGTCTCACTCTGTTGCCCAGGCTGGAGTGTAGTGGTGCAATCTCGGCTCACTGCATCCTCTGCTTCCCAGGTTCAAGCGATTCTCCTGCCTCAGACTTCTGAGTACCTGGGATTACAAGTGCCTGCCACTATACCCGGCTAATTTTTGTATTTTTTTTTTAAAGTAAAGATGAGGTTTTGTCATGTTGGCCAGGCTGGTCTCTAACTCCTAAACTCAAGTAATCCGCCCCCTTTGGCCTCCCAAAGTGCTGGGATTACAGGCATGAGCCACCACCCCTGGCCTGGAATACTATTTATTTTCTGCTGCTTTCCTTGTATTTATTAACATGTCATGGACACAGCCTGGTTCCTTATGGGCAGAGATAGGTCTTAAATAGTGTTATATCTCCACCATGCCTAGTAGAATGTCCTTCATCTAGGTGTTCCACGACTGTTAAACAACTGGCTAATATGTAACTGAGGGTAAGTAAAGATCTGAACATCATGTAGAAGGATACTAGTCATGTTGCACTTTGAAGTTCAGCAATCAAAACATATGGATTATGTCATTTGATCTTTTCAATCCCCCAACAGGAATGGCAGTTATGACAGAAAATAGAGCACGAATGCCATGTGTCTTGAGAAAAGAGGTAGAAATTAGGATAGATAAGGATACATATGCTTATCCAAATACATTTCAAATTAGTGCTTTCACTTTGATCATGAGTTTTAAGACCCAAATGTCTAATTACTCGTATGTTATGAGAAGCAGCATAATTGAGGGATGCAGATATCATTACTGCTGAACAATGCTTATGGCTCTATTCCTTCTAGACAGGATTGGACTTCCCTGCTCCCATGAAACTGGGCTTGGCCATGGGACTAGTTCTGACTGATGAGTATGGGCAGGAGTGAGATGTATTATTTTCAAGCCAAAACACTTAATTGCCAGTTCAAGACATGTCATCCCTCTCCTTGCTTACAGCTGCTGTCTTGGTAGCACATGTTGCTATGAAAGTGACATAAGATATAACACAGAATGTTTTGTCAACACATGGATAACTACGTCTTGAAGGGTTGCCTGAATCTGTAGTGGCTTTTGAGAGAGCAAGAAATAATCTTTTGTTAAGCCACTGTTGTTAGGAGGCTCTTTATTGCAGTGGAACCTTGATTTTCCCAACTAACACAGCTATTGGGACCAGGGCCTACTATGTTGGAAGAACCCATATGGACTGATTCAACAGTGTAGTTGTAAAGAGTGTGATCCTACAGCAAGATTGCCTGAGTTCATATCCATGCACTGTAGCTACTTGTCCAAGTTCCTTAACTTCTTTGTTCTTCAGTGTCCTTATCAATAAAATGGGATAATAATGTCACCTACCTTATTGTTGGTGTTGATGTGTGACTGGATGAATTAATTCATGTGGAACACTAACAACAGTGCTTTAGAACAGTGCTCAGTGAGAGATAGCTATTATTAATGTTATCATCACTAGTCAGAAAGCATCCCAAGATGATAAATAAACTTAGTGTATTAGGTTTCTTACCACCAAACCTGTTCTTCCTGTCCTATGCTCTCTATCTTAGTGGCATTGACACAGACTGTTTGGTTAAAATAAAAAATGTGGAATCTTCTTATCACACCCCATCACCACACATATTCAGCCAGTTGCTGTATCCTGGTGATTTTTCTTTGACAATATAAATAAATAAATATAACTTTTATAATCTCTCTAAAATATGTTCCCTCTTATCTTATTGCTACTAGTATAATTCATTACCACTTTCCTAGAGCAATAACCTCCTAATTTGCTTGCCTGTATACAATATTTGGGAGACAGAATGATGATAGCAGAAAGAACACATATTTTGCCATGCATACTGACCTTGAACTCTGGCTCTATGTCTTGCCAGCTATAAGATTCTGGGAAAGTTACTTAATCTCTCAATGTTGTTTTTCTTCATTGGTACAAGGGGATGCCAATATGCACTTTACAGGATTGTTGAGATACTATATGAGCTAATCAAGGTAAAGCACTCAGCACATAGTAGAGAAGCAACCATTCTTAATTTTGTTCCTTTTTCCTCCATTAAATTTGGCTCCAACTATTGCAAATATTATTTTCCAAAGGCTTAGGCCAGATCAAATTCCTTTCCTCCTCCAGAACCCTAAACTATAAAATAAACATAGAGTACTTAGTATAAAATTCTGTAGGCTCTAGAACGTGCTCCAATACTCTTTCACATTTGCGCTATCTCTTACTATTACTTGAAAGTCCCTCTGAACTTCTGTTCATGCCCCTCCTTCAGCTTGGAATGGTCTAACTCCTTCTCTCCCTATCAAAAGTCTACTTCTAATTCCAGAACTGGTGCCACACCCTTTGAGATGCAAGATTTCCCTCATTCTTCTGTGTATCTGTTAGGTAGTATGATAAAATTGCTGCATAACAAATCCCCCTGAAACTCAATGGTTTATAACACCAAGTATTTATTCTTGCATATCTATAGGTGGCTGAAAATGGTCTGAAATGGTCTGGGCTCAGCTAGGGTGACTCAGCTTTGGTCTGCATGGCCCCTTTTCCTCCTAGGACAAAGAGGCTGCCCTGGACATGTTCTTTTCATGGCAGTGGCAGAGGTGTGAGTGCTCAAGCAGAACAATGCAGGCATTTTGAGACCTGGATGTGGAACTGGCACTCCACCAATTCTACTTCATTTGGTTGGTTAAATTAAATCATATTGCCCAATCTAAACTCAAAGTGTAGGGATGTATGCCCCTTCCATTATCTGGGTGCCACTGCAGCACTGCATGTCAAGGGTTGTGGCTATATGAAGAAATGAAGAATTGAGGGCAATAAAGCAATTTCCACACTTTTGTTGGAATGAATGTTTAGAGGTATTAGAATTCTACTTCTATCTTTATTATAAGTGTTACATAGCTCTGTATTTTATTACCTGCTTCTCTTTTTTACATACTGACTTCTTTTCTTTAGACTATGCTGTGGTCTAAATATTCTGTTTTCCCAAATTCATATGTTGAAATCTTAACCACCCAAAAGATGATATTTTGGCAGGTGATTAGGTCATGTGGGCCGAGCCCTTATGAGTGGGGCTCTTACAAAGGAGGCCTGAGGGAGACCTCTTGCTCCTTCCACCATGTAATGACACAGCTAGAAGGTATCATCTGTGAACCAGAAAGTGGGCCCTCATCAGACACCGAATCTGCTGGTACCCTGATCTTAGACTTCCATTTTCCCAAACTGTGAGAAATAAGTTTATGTTGTTGATAAGCCACCCAGTTTATGGTATTTTGTTACAGCAGCCTGAATGGACTAAGGCAGACTATAAACTTCTGGAAGTCATGAAAATATCTTACTTATTTTCATTTTTCTAACAATACTTAGCCCTCTTCTTGATACATAGTGCTCAGTTGATGTTTTTTTGAATTAGTATTTTAAAATTGGGAGTAAACCAACTAACTTAGAGAGATATTTTAGCATTTTCTTAAAAGAAATTTGGGAAATGTTTTTGTTCAAAGAAGAAATTAATAAATTCCTCTTAAAGGAGGCTAGAGAATTTTTCTCTACAGAGTCACTAAATTATATATGAATCTTGCTCATAGCAATCAACCAATGGATAAAAGAAAGGTTTTGCAAAGAAGAAAATTTGGAAAGATTAATGAAATGCATTCGTAAACATGAATGAAGGGAAGGGGTATTTGTATTTGTAACATGTGAGAGAATATATTTGAAGTTTTAAAAAATGACATAATAATTTTTACACGTTAAGAATAAGTGCCTTGTATGATTGTGTCTTGCCAAAGTCATCACCAGAAAAGGATTTAACATACACTGATAAACATTTGTTATACTGGAGGTGATAAAATGGTGATTTTCTAATTCTATCATTCCTTTAGTATTTATTAATTGGAATATTTATAAAGAAGAGCTTTCCTTCTCTTTACCAGTACCCTTTGACTATCCCTACGGACTAATGGATTTCAACGTGTCACACTGATAATGATAATTATTCTCATTTATGCTAAAATAGTCCAACATTTGGCCAGGAGACCCTTTAAACTGGGTGTTATGTCCTTTTGACATGTCCCCATTAGTCTTAGAGCACTTCCTTGCATTTGGGCCAAACAAGATGTTCCAAGCCCAACTTTTACCTCCCTGACCTTAACTTCCTCAGACCCGGGAGTCTGCCACTTCTTTAAGGATAGCTGGTGGCAGAAATGGTATTTTAGAAACCAGGATCTGGGTAATAGGAGTGCTCATTGTTACTGGAATGTCATTGCTTTTTGGTCTTTTTAGTGGACAGAGCTTATATATATATAATTTTCTAACTCTGCTAATAATTACTGCACTAATACCACTGTCAACAACAGATATACTATCAGTTAATATTTTATTTCAATTCTCTTTGTCCTTAAGTTATTAGGAAACAGGGACATGGGAGTGTGGTCTGAAATTATCATCCAAGAGATTACCTATTAATTACAAAAAGGGAAGTGTACTTTTGTACTGAGAGATCCCTTGGACACTCCCAAATCTGTGATCAAATTTGGAATCATCAGTATTGGGACAAACTGGCATTCCAGGCCTTCTGATATGACATGCCAGAGAAGTGTGCAATAACACCTTGCCAAAAAATGCGTCTCCTTCATCTCTTCGTGAGGAAAAACACACAGACAAATTTAGAATATGAAATATTCTGTAAGATTACTGGCCCTGACTATCCAAAAATGTCAATGTCATGGAAGACAAAATAAGGTGAAGGAACTATTCTAGATTAAAGGAGACTAAAGAGACAAATAACCAAATCTAATATGTGATAAAGGACATTTAGGGGACAACTATAAATTATGAATATTGATTTAAATAAAATTATGACATATGTATATTGAAAGATATGGGGATAGGACTAGGAAGAGTGCATGTGTATGGCTCGTTAGAGGTGTTTTTGTTTTTGGGGAAAGGGAGGCAAACCCTTATCTTCCACAGTGGGCTATCAATTGATAATGAATGGACCAAAAAAATAAGACGTAGCAATGTAAGTGTGCCATTTTGAGTTGTGAGAGTAAATGCAAAAATTTTCAATTAAAAAGTCTGAAAGGGGTCTTTAGGGTGTGAAAAATTGTGGTGCTGAGGGGATAAAGGGACTGCTGTTAAACTATTCAATTATTTTAAACTCTTTACTTACATAGTTTTGATAAAACTAAAATATAAATTAAAAATAAAATAAACATCAATTTGAGAACAAAATTATAAATGAATGCATTTTATAAAGAGCTACAGAGGAGAGGTAAGTTGGGGCCAGACACTGAAGGAACCAGTGTGTCAAGGAGGAATTTGAACTAAATCCGTTACTGTGGAGCCTGTTGAGAAGTTCAAGTAGGGTCATCCTAATGCAGCTGTTATAGAGGTATAGAAAATTCTTCTAGAAATACCTACTGACCTCATTCTTCAGGTCCTCTTACAAGTCATTCATTGATTGATTCATTGAGACATTGCTCTAGGTGTTGGGAATATAGCGGTGAACAAAATAGGCCAGGCCCCTGCCCTTGTGGCGCTTACAGTGCATACCTCCCAGGGTATGTGGCCAGGGTTGATTGTGTGAATTTGGGACATGGGAGGAATAACCCCCCACCACCTCAGGTGGAGAACTCAGAATTCTCCAAAAGCACTAGAGGTGTGTGTGTATGTGTGTGTGCGCACACATGTATGTGTGGGTGCCCTAATGAAATCCACCCCATTCACACAATTTCATATTAATTTCACATTTATTTTGTGAGACTTCTGTCTCTAGACATGAATGTTGTACACTCATGTTACTCCATGTTCTCTCAACAGATTGTCAGGGTCCCCCAGTGGCCTCCTCTTTTCCCTCAACTTGGGCAGATTTTTAAGCCATTTTGTTCTCATTTCTTTTACTTGGTCTCCATCTCCACAGAAGGTCTCTTGGCTGTCAATGGGGAAGGGTGCAGGGGGCCAGGAGTGAGGGAGGGGTATATGTCTTCTCTAGAAGGGGACAGAAAGTCATTATCAATAAAAGCTACTCTAGAAGATAAAAGGATCCTCTGAAGGGGGGTAGGAAAAAGAAGTGATATTTCCCTGGGGATGGTAACAGGGACTGTTCCAGGAGGAAAGGCCCACAGGAAAGGAGACAGATATTAAATGGAAAAAGAATATTGGAGTGCTGGATACATGGCTCACAAAAAAGCCTTTAAAAAATCAGAGAAAGGATGAAGTGACAAGGGAAAAGGGAACTAGTGAAAGGAGAGCTATAAAATTTATTTCCATTTTGTTTCCTCATTTACATCACTATCCAACTGCCTCTGGCAAGAAGATATTCCAAAATGCCTTGAGATAGAGATTGGGTCTGTCATTCATATTGTCCATAGTAAAAGAAATTAGGGTACATTTTTTGAGAAACTCAAATAATGAAAGCAAAACAAAAGAAGAATATGTCTTCTCTACATAATAATGGTGAGGCTAGAGACAGGTTTTTCCAAAGTGTTTCCATGAGAAAAAAATAGTGGGGAGAAGACCTATTCGGATAGAAAAACTAAGATTCTAAAAGAATTCTTTTTAGGGCCGGGTGCGGTGGCTCATGCCTGTAATCCCTGCACTTTGGGAGGCTGAGGTGGGCAGATCATGAGGTCAGGAGATCGAGGCCATGCTGGCTAACACGGTGAAACCCCGTCTCTACTAAAAATACAAAAAATTGGCCGGGCGGGCACCTGTAGTCCCAGCTACTCAGGAGACTGAGGCAGGAGAATGGCTTGAACCCAGGAGGCAGAGCTTGCAGTGAGCCGAGATCGTGCCACTGCACTCCAGCCTGGGCGACAGAGCGAGACTTCATCTCAAAAAAAAAAAAAAAAAAAAAAGAATTGTTTTTAAAAAACAGCTGGATCAGATTCGGTGGTGTTGTATCTTTGCTATATTGAAAAGAAAAAATACAATTAATAAGACAGTGCCAACTGTAACTGTGCTTAATAGGGGGTTATTTACATTCAGGGTGTGAATGATGCTAGAAATAAACTCTCCCTTTTCTCTAGTACAGAGAAAGCTTACTATCACATTACATCCTATATTTCCTTCTTTCTAGGTTCAATCATTCTTCTCTCTGAAAGTCTCATTCCTTCCTCCTTTCTCTTTCTCCTCCCATCCTGCCCCTTTGATTGATTTCCAAAAGAAAAGGGCAGATTTAAGGGTCAGGTGCAGTGGCTCATGCCTGTAATTCCAGCACTTTGAGAGGCCGGGGGAGGTGGATCACGAGGTCAGGAGTTCGAGACGAACCTGACCAATATGGTGAAACCCCGTCTCTACCAAAACTACAAAAATTAGCCAGGCATGGTGGTGCGTGCCTGTAGTCCCAGCTACTTGGTAGGCTGAGGCAGGAGAATCGCTTGAATCCAGGAGGTGGATGTTGCAGTGAGCTGAGATCACGCCACTGCACTCCAGCCTGGCAACAGAGCAAGACTCCGTCTCAAAAAAAAAAAAAAAAAAAAAAAGGTAGATTTAGATGAGTATTGAAGAAATGTTTCCATGAGAACACAATGTAAATGTCAAGAAGTGTATTGTTACAGTGTATGCCACAGGCTCAATAAAATGCCCTGAATAATGAATAATTTTTTCATGGTTGGAGGATAGGCAGGTCTTCAGACAAGGGGATGAGGGTTGTTTAACTCTCTCTTTGAAAAAAAGACTGTCTGAGTTGAATAATTAATATTATTACGATAAGAACAAAATGGAGATTCTTTTAAAAGAGTAGTGGTGGTATAGGCAGGATCTTAGTATGCTTGTGCAAGTTATTAAAATTGAATGCTCTGCCTGTGTTTCCTACACACTCTAGGAATTGCAAGCAAAAGAAGATGGATTGGATTAAGCAGAAAACATTAATATGCGTGTTGTCAATGGAGCCTTTAATGATTAGCTTTTCAAAGATAAAAATCATTCAAATATTTTATCTAGAAACCAACAAGCCTGTTTTACATTAGGTAATGAATTGAGAGGCAGACTGACTTTGAAACTAATACAGCTTTGGATTCATAGACTCTCACTTGGGCCCTTTCTAAGGTCTTGGGAGAAGCCCTAAAATGTGCGCAAGTGTTTAAGTGTTTTGGTAAAATTTGCAAAAGTAGCATATTTTAATTATCTTCTATTATTATTATTATTATATTATTATTTTATAATTGCCTCTTTGTCACTCAGGCTGGAGTGCAGTGGCGGGATCTCAGCTCACTGCAACCTCTGCCTCTTGGGTTCAAGGGATTCTCCTGCTTCAGCCTCCTGAATAGCTGTAATTACAGGGGCTCTCCACCACACTTGGCTAGTTTTTGTGTTTTTAGTAGAGACAAGATTTCGCCCTGTTGGCCAGGCTGGTCTCGAACTCCTGACCTCAAGTGATCCACCCACCTCGGCCTCCCAAAGTGCTGGGATTACAGGTGTGAGCCACCATACCCGGCCTTAATTGCAATCATTTAAAATTGCTCTTTCCTCTCCAACTTTCCCTGTCAGATTTCCCCTCACACTGGGTGTCATTGGAGTGGTGGTGACCATTTTTGGGATGAAACTAAGGGAAAGCTGAGTTGGAAACACGTTCCTTTAGGCTTAGTGAGATGTATCTCTACACTTTGCAATATATCTTCTCCATAGAATTAAGTTATTGCTCACTGTTCCAAATGAAGAAAAGGTTTCCAGGTGTGACACAAAGGCGTCACAGGGTATGTGTTCTGTGGGTTATCCTGGTATTCTAGTTCAAGAAAAAGCTGCCTCTCCCTTACCCCAAAGTTTCTGACCACTGTGGTATTTTGTAACATTTTTTTCTCCTTCAGATGTGTCTCTCAAATGGAGTGTTTTAAACACATATGACAAGTTAGAATTTTCTTTAAAGAATCTAAGTGTAATGTTTACCCTTTGGAAGCTGCTCAGGTCTGTAATGATACCAAAGGGGGGCAGGGAAGTGCTGGGAAGGGAAGGGTGTGGTCCCCGGCTAGGGCTCCAACCCTGTGCCTGTGCCTAGGGACCTAGGTGAGGACAGGAATTTTTGTTTTCCTGCCCAAATGTCGCGTTTCCCAAGACCACTTAATGTTGCATTTCCCAAGTCATACCTAAACTAATTCTTTAAGACAAAAACAGATATTCTAAGTAGAAGTAATGAATAGACCCCTGGGATTGTTTGACAATCAAATTAATGAAGAGAAGTGAATCATATGAACATATTGGGGAAATATTTATATTTTTGGCTCGTTCAAGACAAAATGCTGTCGTTGATGAAGATAGTGTAAAACTTATAATAAATTACAAACTAGTTAACGAATGTTATCAATTTAAGAGATATTTTAAGATTAGTCACTGTATAAGAAAACTTGAAATCCTTGTAACCTTAGAGCTTATATATCAAAGAAATTTGATAAATGTCTTTCTAAATTTGACAGCAACCCTTAAAAGTGTAAACTGTACTAGTACCAATAACTAGGAAATTTTTCTAAATTATCTATAATGAAAAACAATTTTCAAACAGTTATTTTGAAGAATACACTGGATCCCAGATTTTTTTTTGATTCTAGTATCTTCATAGAAAATTATACTTTAAATCATAATGTGAAGAGGTGCTCAAAGAGTATGTGGTAAAAAAAAATACAAAAATAAATATTACAGAAATACGCAGTTAACTAAAGATTATTATTTAAATTTTTAATTTTTGTGGTGTTTATAACTACTAAAGAGTTTTTAAATTGTTGTGATTTATTTTCTAAGTGGATATTCACTTTTGCAATTAATTTTTTATTCTTTCTCTTAAAGAGGGACTCCAAATCGTATAAACTTCAGGCTCCACACTTTGGTACCAGTGGTTTGATCTGAAAGATGTTGCCAGATAAACATACTTTTTTGTTGTTGTTGTTGGCCAGGCAAGGCATAGGCTTTGCGTTTGTTGATTGGGCCATGAAAAAGAGTGTTTGCATCTTCTGGGAACCTCTCTTTGGGTTGAGCTGGCAGAATACCTCCAAAAGTGTCATTAGCAGCCTCAAGTAAGAGCTTCTCCTCAATAAGCAATGCTGTGAAATATGATGCAACATCTTGTCTCATTAGAATATTGTTTTCTGTGTTGCTGAACTAGGAGTTAGGAAATATATATTTGTGACATTAAGAAATGATGTTTCAAATTTCACGAATCTCGGTGGTCCTTGAAATACTTTTATTTTATTTTATTTTATTTTATTTTGAGATGGAGTTTCGCTCTTGTTGGAGTGCAATGGCGTGATCTTGGCTCACTGCAGCCTCAGCCTCCGGGGTTCAAGTGATTCTCTTGCCTCAGCCTCCCAAGTAGCTGCGATTACAGGCATGTGCCACCACGCCTGGCTAATTCTGTATTTTTAGTAGAGATGGAGTTTCTCCATGTTGGTCAGGCTGGTCTTGAACTGCCGACCTCAGGTGATCCGCCCACCTTGGCCTCCCAAAGTGCTGGGATTATGGGCATGAGCCACCGTGCCTGGCTGAAATAGTTTTATTGAGAGGCTTATGGTCCATGAAGGCAAAGGTTATTGGTGAGAAGAGCAAGTGAGTGACAAGGAGCCAGAAAAAAAGGAGATGAGTCTTGGTTCCATTGAATAGTCAATGGACAGTGAATACCATGGGAAAAGGGATATTACTTTCCACTTCACAATCTGTGTGGTCCCTAGAATTAGCTATTTCAGAACCAGAAAAACTGCTTGATAAAGTGGCTTCAAATAGTCATAAAAAATATTTATTGAACCTCTACTGCATGTCTGGAGTTGAGCCAGGTACTGGGAATATATGGATGATTTAGGTTATGGTCTATCCCCTTAGGGAGCTAAACAACTAGTTAGGAAGACAGGAAATTGACACCAGAATACAATTTTAAGTTTAACTTTATGAAATTGCCTTTTTATTATATGTCAATAACGGTTATTTCATATGATTGGCAATTTCATGTGATTGAATATCAATAGTTGCACATGGTTCAACGTGAATAGCTACAGAGGTAGTATTTTTCCCTTTAGTGGGCCGGTACCTGGTTAATGAATGCAAGAAGTTATCACCCAGTCAGTCTGATAACTGATCAAGCAAACTCTTCCATACATTGCTGAATACAGAAAATGAGAGTGGAGGGGATGGTAGTGAGGTGTCATCTCTCATTTTAAAATCGTGTCATCTCTCATTTTAAGATCCTTGCAATTTTTACAGAAATCCGTTCAGGCTTGGTTGACTGAAAAATATCCCCAGAGGAGGTGGGACTTGAGCTGGAAACTGAAGAGGAGTGTGGACTCAATTAGGTGGAGGAAGTATGAGCGTTCATTTTTCCCTCTACCCTTGGAAAAGTGAACAGGGTAGAATGGAATTGCAACAGGGTTCAGGTAGGGAGGAAAAGGAAAGAAAATAGAGAAGAATAGTATAATTTTGGTGAAGGGACTGGGGATAGGAAGGGGAAGGTCTTGGGTTATGAACCAGAAATTAAAAAAAATAAAAATTTAAAAAGTAGATTCAAGGTCAACCCATGAAGATCCTCAAGTGAGCTTGGATGTTGTTCTGAAGGTAATGGACCAGGTAATGGTAATTTTCCTGGAAAATTCAGGGAAGAGTGTTTCAGGAAATCTCTATTAGGTTCTTGCTTTCCGCATTCTATACTGGAATCGGTGTTGTAACAACTGCAAACCTGCCCATAGGCAGGTGAATTTCAAAGCCCTGGATACAAATTATTAGAGGGGCTTGGGTTGGCTGTTGTGTACCAAGAGGGCACAGCAACTCTGGGGTGCTTTGACACTTCCCCAAAGTAGTGAAAGATCAGCTCTAACTCTTAGAAAAATAGAAAACCATTACTGAGAAGGAATAATTTGCATGTGAACACACTCTATTTGTGTTTTCACACAATGCTTATGGGTTTGTATGTGTTAAATATGTTAGGTTCAAAAATTAAGCCCGAGAAAAACCAGGCAACACAGAAGAATTACTGTAGTTCAGAAGTATGAGTAGTCTGGTCCACAGGACAGCAAAAACATATCTGATGTCTTCTACAGACTAAAGTTCCAAGCCACTAGTATCCATTTCACACAACCTTCTCTCCTGTGCGTTTGTATGGCCACTTCTCAGGAATGCTCGTGAGAAGCCCGTGATACAATCAATATGAAAATGTTCCACCACTGTAATATTCTAGATATTTGAAAAGACAATGGATGAGAATGAAAATGATGCATAAACAATAATATTAATGTTAAAAGTGAACAGTACTACAGGTGGTGATAAAGGCTATTAAAATATAGAAGAGTTCAAGAGGAAGAGAAATGAATGGATGTTTGTCTTTTCAAAGAGGGTGGGTTTGTAAATGCCAGGAAATCCAGTTTCCTTTAGGGATTATTCACTGGTCTCATCATCTTCTCTTCTCAAGGCATTTAAATAACAGGATCCACTTTAATAAAAAACGTCAAACCCCTCACGCCTTCACTAGCAGCCAGAAAAGCACGCGTATGGTCTATACTATACAATTTAGCCACGAATGACACCTGCTTTGCTTTGTTTTCTATTGCGTTAGGCGTCAGCGTCCTGTGCTCAGAATAGATCTTAAGCTCCTTGAAGGCAAGAAAGAACCCGGCCCCAGACTGCGTCCGACACGCAGAATGCTCGTAGGAAGCACAGGCTGATTTATGGAAAATAAAAGGGTCTTCGATTTCGAACTACAGCTCCCCCTTAAAGATGCTTTCCGCAGCCCGCGCGGCCGCCCACGGGGGGCACTGTCTAGCTCCCCTCGCCCCTGAGCCGCTCTCCCTCGGTGCTGTTCCCCGCTGCGGCCGGGAGGAGGCGCCACGGACTCGAGCTAAGATTCTTCCCCATTCCGTCCCCCTTCCTACCCCACTTCCCCAGCACATGACGTGGGAAGCTGCCTCCTTCAGAGTCTTAGCAAGAGGAGTGAGGGGGTGCAGGGGCTTGGGGGTGGGGTGGGGTGGGGGGTGTGGAGAAAGGACACGCGCGCTCACACCCGCCCCTGGGAGCAGAAGCAGCATCTTCCCCAGCTTCGTGGGTTTCTCCTCCCACCGGAGCCAGGGTGTGAGAGGTAGGGGGGTGTGTGTGTCTGTGTGTGTGCGCGGCACGTTTTTGAGTGTGAGACCCAAATCCAGACCGGGCAACCCGCGCTCCCCGCGCCTCCCCCCGTCCCTGGTGATTAATACCCATTTTTCTGACGCTCCCCTCCTCCCCTCCTGCTCTCCCTCTCCGGCTGCCGCGCGGTTGACTTGCACAGCCTGCCCCCGCCCGCTTCCCTTCCCCCGGCTCCGATCCTCACCAACTGGAATCTGGGCTCCTGCCTCTCCACCCCCCCCCCCACCTCTTTTTGAGAAAGGAAGGTTCCCCCCACCCCCTTTCAAAAACCACTTCCTCCGGCTTCTTCACCTCTAGGAAATCTCGGGGCTTCGCTCTATCGAGAGTGCTCGTCAGGGTGATTCTTGATCACCACCATCCAGAAGTGCTGGCGTCCGAATGCATATCCTTTTGCCTTGCAAAGAAGAGTCGTGAACTTCAAAACCCCCGAGACGGATCATTAATCCTGCTTTGCAGGAAAGGAAAACCCTCCATTCCCAGCCACCGGCCACCCCTCTCCGGAGACTGCAACCGCGGAGGCGCTCGGAGCCGGTACGTAAAGATTGGCTTTGGAGTCTCTCCTTCCAGTGTAGGGGTTTGGGGGTGTCAGGCAGATAAAGGGTCGAAGCTGTGAAACCGTGAACCAACCTGGCATGAGGTAAAGCTCTGAAATCCAGCAGAACCCGGCACTTGCTAATTTGGACGTGGCTTTTTTTAAGGGTTTTTTTTTTTTTTTTTTTTGTGGGGGAGGGGGTGCTGTGACTGGGTAGGGCTGTCTCTGGTCTTTTGGGGGGTTTCATCCCCTCACCTAGCAGAGAGGCAGGGCAGCGGCGCCCCGGGCTGGACCCACGCGCCCATCCGTCCAATCGACACGTTGCAGGTGAAGCCCCGTGCGCTGCACCTCAGCGCGGCGGCAGCGTGAGTGTGCGCGGGGGTGAGTGTGCGCGGGGGTGAGTGTGAGTGCGCGCGGGGCGCGTGCGCGTCGGGGGCGTGTGTGCGCGCGTGTCAGTGTGCCCCTTCCAAGAAATGCCCAGTGTGCACCCCGTGCACAATCAGAACCCATTCAGCGCAAGCCCGGGGTGGGAGGCAGCGCTGCTGCTGGAGGCGATGGGGAGAGCGAGACAGACATGTCAGCAGCAATGCAGATGGGGCTGGGGGCCGCACTCGCTGGCGAGTTAAGTGGGAATTGTGTTTCTGCGTGTGTGTGAGTGTGTGTTGCTGTATGGTGCCGCTTCTCCCTCCCTTCCTCCTTCCTTCCCACTTCCCTCCTTCGCTCGCTCCCTCCCTCTCTCCTCTTCCATTCAGGTTAGCTTTCCCACCTCTCATCCATGCCTGTCCCAGGAATGGTATAGCCAGACCTTTTCTGAATTATTTATAGACCGGTACCAGCTGTTTTCAATCCCTCTCGTGTGCACTCTGTGGGAAATGCGGGGTTTCCTCCCCCCTTTCCATAAAACGAATTGATATCTTTTTCGGAATGCATTTTTCTCACCCTCCGGGGGACACCCGAATCAAGCCCTGACCGCCTCTTTTTCCCCCTTAGGAAGGGGACGCTTTGGGAATGACCATGCTCCACCGAGGGACGGAGCCGGCCCCCAGCTTCTCCACACAGAGCCTCCTCCACTAACGCTCCAAAAACCAAAAACCGTAATTGCCAGAAGAAGCGTTAAAAATCTATTCCAGCCACTAACCTCACATGCACACGGAATAATTACTCTGGATTCTGCATTGTGAGCTGCTCTCCATACCCTGAATTACCTTTGAATTAAATCTTTTTTTTGAATTTGCATCTCTTCAAGACACAAGATTAAAACAAAATTGACGCTAAATTGGATTTTAAATTATCTTCCGTTCATTTATCCTTCGTCTTTCTTATGTGGATATGCAAGCGAGAAGAAGGGACTGGACATTCCCAACATGCTCACTCCCTTAATCTGTCCGTCTAGAGGTTTGGCTTCTACAAACCAAGGTAGGGCAAATTCTATTTTATTTTTTCCTCACCTGGGGTAGGGATTCCTCCTTTTATCTATCTCTTCGAGTCCCTCAAGTGGATCTTTTTGGAAGAAAAGGTCACAAGATATGAAAATAATGCTGTTTTGGGGAAAAGGCTTATTACAAAGGAGGAAATCTCCCATGTTTTTTCTTTTTATTCTCTCATCAAACAGGTTTTGGGCTTTTGGGGGGCAGTGGGGATGGGTGTATGCAGGCACAAAAGATGTTGGATGGCATCAGGGGTATCTATATCTATATCTATATCGACATAGCCAGCCAGGAGACCTGTGTGATTTTCCAGTTAAATAGCATTTTATTCACCCAGAGCTAAAGCTCCGATTTTTATGGGAATCTAGAAATCTTTTTTTTTTTTTTTTTCAGGTTGGCTTTATTCCCCTTGTCACCTTCATGCCTCTCTCCCTGTCTCCTGTCTTTACCTTCCTAGTCATCCTTTCTATGCCCTTTAAAACAGATAAAAATAATGATTGAGATTACTGTGATTGTTGCCCTGAAATCCACTTGCTGTCTAAAGGGTTGACACTGGGCCCAGAGATCCCGGGAGGCCTATTGCAGAGGGGTAGGTCTAGGTGGGGATCAGGCTGGTCCAAGAACAGCTGGACTTGAAGGATGCTGCAGGTTAAAGGACTTAAATCCTAAGCTCGGAAAGGAGGAATTCTGTCAATATTCTGCTTTTAATTTGTATTTTTTCCTGTGCTATTATTTTTGAGCTGTAAATTTCTCCTTCTGTCTATACATCTATTTATACCCACACATCCTCCAAGCAAACTGTTACTTCCACACTCTTGCAAAATGGCTATCTTGCAGAGTTCTAAAATGCTGTGCATGTGGAAGGGGTGCAGAATTCGACACGTGAGTCTTTGTGTTAAACAAAGAGATGTGCTGTTTGCATGTGTTAGTCTTGTACCCTCAAAAATGGAATTAATACTTTAATATTTTCCCTTTCATCAATTTTTACAATATGTGAAATGTGATTAGGCAGTATTTTAATGTACTTGAGAAGAAAAATAGCAGGAGAAATGGAAAAGACTTAGCTAATGACTCTTCAGCTAGTCACTCATGCAATCCGAGACAACTCTTGAGAAAATCAGATCATTCATGGGTTGTAGGGCCATGATGGTGAGTGGACTGCTCCTTTCCTTGCTCCACTGACCATATATCCCTGAACTCTGAAGGTGTCTAAATGCAGGAATCAGGTTGGGATAAAGATCTCCAAAAATATGTAGCAGAATCATTAGCATCATTATTTTTCCTAAAAGTATTACCACCCCCCAAACACACACACATTTTTTTTCTGGCATTTTAAAACAACAATTTTTTGATAATCCAAAATACCAAAGGGATGTGGAGAAATGGTGAAAGATCTTTGTCGCTCAACATGACAGTAGATGATAGTTCTTCATTGTCCAGAAAGGATAGATGTAATCCAAATTCACTATCCCCCTTCCCTGGGTTTCATTCTTTTGAGTTTTACTGCTGAAATGCTACTTTGTAACCATGGTGTAATCAGAGTGAGAGGGTGGGATCCCACTTTGAACCGTGTTCTCACCACGTCTACAAATAGCTGAGGTTATCTGGCGTGTGCTCACCTTAGAGACACCTGAGCTCATTCTCCATCTGCTTCCACTCCAAGTAGGAGGATGAACTCTTAATTTGACTTCAAAATAGAAAAGAGGTATGGGTGAGAAAGGCAGCTCCATGTGCAATGCTTTCATACATACAAATGGACAAGGAGAGGAGGGCATTGATGGGGCACAGGGCCCCTTTTGCATCCCCAGTGCCACAATACCAGTACTCTACACCCAGTAGATCGTTTGGAATGTTTGTTTGTTGGTGATGGGGTTGATAAGGATGCTGTTTGACAGGATCTCAGCTACCTCATTTCTCTTGAATGCCAATGGATGAAGCCAGGTTCCAGACTATCATTAGTTGTCCCTAAGACTAGGTGAGGTGGAAAGGGGAGGGAGTTGAGGAAGAGAGGAAAAAGTGGGTGGGGAAGCTATAAAGGGAAGGGAGAGGTAATCCAATTGGAAAGGGCTTGTTAAGATTCAAGGAGGAATCACCACAGGTGGTCTGTGCCTTTTCACCATCCAAAGCCATTTTGGAGACCCTGATGAGGAAGCAGGTGTTCCCCATCCTCGCGGGCAGTCTCTGTGAGGCTGTGACTCAGTGGCGCTCTGAGCCATCTCAGGGGCATTGTTCTCGCCCCCTTTTTTCCCCTCACAGCACAGAGCTGACTGGGTTCTATTTTGTCTTTTCTCCTTCTGCCACCCCCCTTACAGTGTGGGTGACATGGGAAAGAAAGGTGGCTGCTGGTGGGAGGAAGAGCAAATTTAATTTCAATCGAGGAGCCTCCTTCATGTGCAATTAAGAAAAATAATAATAATGGGAAATGAAGACTTCCCAGGACACAGTTAAGGACATTAGGTGGGTGATTTCAAGAGAAGCAGAACAACATGGTTATCTTCTATGTCTGTTTCAGGTGTGGCAGAGCATGGCGGATCTGTGAACACAGAGTGATGTGGCAGTTTAGAGTTAGGTGTTACATGTAATTTTTCCTCTCCCATTGGTTCCATCCCTAGGAAGCCTGTCTGTCTGAAGATCCTTGCTTTGCTAACGTATATATGCATTTTTTTGCCAGGGATGGACGCAGGCAGAGAGAATCAATAAGAAGGCAAAATGACAGGAAAGGAGGGGAAAGAGAAAAAATCCTCTATTCAATACTTTGCGCACCAAGTGCTTTTCTTTAAGTCTGATTGAGAAGAGCGACTTCCTCTGGAGAAGGGATGAACAGCAGGAACCTTGATTTTGTGTTGTTGGTTTATCTCCAGAAAGATAGCTTTGGAATCTTGACCGTCTTCCTTGACCTTCATGTACACGCACCCAGCCTTGTGTGGGGAGAGGCAGGGGGTACCTGGGAGGTGGGCAAATGGACTGAAATTGGCTGGTGGAATGAGGCATGTTTGGGAGAAACAGGACTGAGCTGATCCATTCCTTGGCCACAGTATTACCTTGTAAAATATTCTTTCAGTTTCCCATGAATACAATAAACCCTGGGGACAGGATTTATTTTTCTATATTCTTGTTTAAGAATCTGAAAATGAAGGTGACATATATACTACTAACAGGTTAAGGTAAAAAAAATTGTTAATATTTATGGGCTATAAATAATATTGATGGACTATAAAAGGAGACAGGTAAAAGGACAAATTGTATGGGAAGAAATCATAATCCCAAATCAGCATGCAGAAGCTAGGGAAGAGAAAAAAGCCAGGGTTGAACTTACCATTCTAAAGGTGGGAAAACTATTCTTCCAAACGATAGTCTTGTGTATTTAATATTGAGGACTGGGGCCGACAAAAGCACTAATCTTGTGTATTTTGTTGGAGTCAAAAGTGGCTGAGCTGGAAAAACGAAGCTCCTCCTTTTCCTCAGTGCCATTCTATCCCATCCTTAGGAATTCTAGAAATGTCTTCCTTTCAGTAAACTACATTTTCAGTCACTGCTCCTGTGCACATGACTGGATACCAGTATTGTCTCTCACTGTAAATAAATATAGATCAAAAAGTTACTGGTCTAATGAATTGTTCGCATTTATTAAAGTGCATCTCCTCTTTGCAACCACAAGAAGAAGTCTCCAGGGACAGTAGATTAGTGGTTGAATTGATATTATCTTCCAGAAGGAGGTCAAAGCTGGAACAGAATGTAGTCAGGATGAAAGAGCAGGCAGAGCTCAGAGAAGGTGGGTTTCTGAGGTTCACCTGCGGCTGTTAATGGTGCCTGTGGCCATTACACAGAATCCATTGTGCTGTGAACCTTTTGGGGGATTGTGAACCCAGCAAGGTGTGTTTATGAACCTTTGGTTGTTTTCTTGATGTTCTCCACCTTATTTTTGGTCTTTTCACTTCTTAGCACTTTCAGCAGAGGTTGGCAGAGAAGGGACCTCATGCACGTCTACGTTGTCCCCTTGCTGAAACTCTCCATGGCTGCCCCAGGCTGTGGAATTGCCTTCCTTTCTGGTCTTCACCAACATGTGCTCATGCGTCTTAGTTTATCCTGATTTTGTTTATACGCCCTGTTTCCCTAAGAATTTTGTGAGCTCCTCAAGGGCAGGGAGAGATGTTTTATTCATCTTAGAATCATTTGTACTTAGCGTAGTGACTAGCACATAATAGATTCTCAGAAAATGTTAAATAAATGAACAGAGAAAGGAAGTGAGATATTAATTAGTTGACGATGCTGCCTGTTTGTTCTTTTGGGTTTAGGAAGGGTTAAAGTTATGCTGTTAGATGAGATCAAGAATATCAGAGCTATGTGACACTTTAGAAATCATCTACTCTGAACTTCTCATTTAATAAAGAAACTGAGATCCAGGGACATTAAGTGATTTTCCTAAGGTTGTATAACTTCTTAGTGCCAGTGCTTTGTACACCATGCCATTGATTAGAGTGAAATGCAGAGTTATCTGTGGATTTTAAATGTCTACATCAGTGCTTCTCTGATTTTATCATATATTGAAATCATCTGGAGATTTTGTGAAAATGCATATTCTAATTCAGTAAACCTGGGCTGGGGCTCCATATTTTGCATTTCTATCGAGCTATCAGTTGACACCAGAGTTGCTGGACCATGCATCACAGGTCTACACCATCCCTGCTTTTAATTATAGACCATGGTTAGTGGCCTTGGCACCAGACCATTGGCAGTTCTGCTTGTATTCTACTTTTGGGATTCCAGCACTTCTTTTTGTTTTGTTTTTTAAATCAGAAAGAAACCTGTATATTTAAGTTCACCCATCTCCTCTCTTCTTTCACTCTTTCACCTATGCACATCTTTTGCCTGCTCTCTTTTCATTCTGTGCTCTCTTATTCTGGTCCTTCTCATAACTGATTCCTCTCTTTCTTCTTTTTCTTCTTATGTCCTCCTGCTTTTTAGTTGATCTTTTTATTAATGTCTCAGTCTTTTTTACACTATTCTGTTCTTTTAACTTCATTTATTTTCATGTCTTTTGCTTTGCTCAGTTATTCAACAAGATTTGTTAAGAACATTGTGCTATGAAAAAGAATTAGCTCTGTCTGTACCTTCCAGTAGCCCAGGATCTAGTGGTGTGGACATGTATAAAGAGATAATCATATATTTAGGTAAGGTCTATAAAGGAGAGAAACCTGGCAGAGTGAGGAGGGCTTCATGGAGGGGTCGACATTTAAATTATGTCTTGAGGAAAAAATAGGATTTGTAAGATACGGAAAGATAGGTCATTTCAGGAGGACAGAAAGCATATGAAGAGGAAAGTTAGTGTAAAACTCAAGCCTCCCGCTCTTCCTTGCATCCCTTAACTCAAGGAAAAGAACAACACAGGAATTTGCTGCTGCTTTGATTAGGAATTTCAGATTACAAATGACAAGGCTAGAGAGTAAAGCCAGGGTCTTCTTAAAAGAAAGAAGAGGCTCTAATTTCTGCTTTCGTGATTCTATAGTTAGTGAAATCCTAACCTTGTTTATTAGACTTGCCTCTAGAATGAGCAAATGATACAGTTTTCATCTTAGACCACTGGATTGCAGCTAACTGTATTGATGGCCATTACAAGGAAAGGGACAGCTGTTAGTTGGTTTGTGTCCAAAGAGAAACCTGGATCCTAGCCCAGGCCAAGCTACTCAGAATGAAGGACCAGCCTAGCCCATGTGTTTTTGGAGTAGGAAGGTAAAAAGTTGCCATGCCCTTCAGACACCAGCTGCTTTCTGTAATGGCAAAGGGGAGTGATGGATGAAGAGGGATCCCATTATTCCTAGGGGATTCACAAAATGCTCTTTGGTAGTCTATTTGGAGTGGCTTGATATTTTCGAGGTTTTTACTCCTGGGGATGTCCAGGTGTGGAGATGTTGGGGAGACACCTTCAGTCACCTCTTGATTAAACTATAGCATTGGTGCCCAAGGGAAGATGGACTTGAAATGGATGATTCCCTAAATTTATTTTGTATCTTTTTCTGCTCCTTATCCAAACATTTATCTAAACTTTCACCATTCTTTGTATGGTGTGGTTTGTATTTGTTTCATTAGCAGAAGAAACCTAAGCTCAGCCTGATGACTTTTTAAAGATCCATTACATATAAAGAGAGTACCCTGGATCTGAAGACATGTGGGTGAGTAAATGCCCACCATTGACTGACCTAAGAGTCATGCATTCCAAGGGGACTTGAGAGGCAGAGCAGGGGAGGCACAGTGATAAGGCTGTGCCCAGGGTCCCTGAGAAGGCGGTGGAGGGGAAGCAGGGCCAGCTCTCTGGGAATGGCAGACCTGGAAGGAGAGGGAAGCGATGGGCTTTGGCCCTCCTTGGAGCCCAGCTTGATGGGGAGCGGAAAGCCTGTAGTAGAGGAGCTTCCTAGATTAAGACAATTAAGGTTTCAATGAATTAACCCTCTGAACTGCTTACTCAACTCACCAACGGCAAACTATGCCGTCCACATGCCATCCTCTGTGTCTTTCCTCACTGCCTCACTCAGACGGAAAATTTCTTTCTTTAAAAAGAAATGTCAAGCTTAAAGTTCCCATTAATCTTTATATAGACCCACTCAGGGCTTCAACTGGATAGAATTTCTTAGGAAATCAGATCTTGTTTCTTTTTAAGAGAGGGAACTTAAAAACAGTGGCTGAATAAAAGCACTACGTGGTTACAGGAAGGGAGAAGAGAGTCTTAGAAGAAGCCTGAAGCTCAGGTGAAGACACTCATTCTTTCTCCCATAGCTAATTGTACTCTGAAAATGGTCGACATTCTTAACTAATCCTCTCACCTTCTAGGGGCTGTAGTCTGGTCACTCAGATGCCACAGCAGTTTGTATCTTTGGATTCAAGATTAGTGTATTGGGTATGTATCCAAATCCACACACACCCCAAGCACCTGTGCATATTAGACTTGTGTGTGGATGGATATGTTTGTGCAGTGACTTACCTACTAAATATAGTAGGCCCCAAAATCATAAATGCATTAAATGTGTGCAATTTAGGGACAATAATGCCTGTGGTCTGTGTGCGTGGTGCAGGATAATAAAGCAATAATGCTGACAGTCTGGATTATTGGAGGTTACCTGTCCTCCTTGACAACCACCCTTTAAAAACTGCGAAAATAGTCCTAAGGTTGGCCACGTGGCCTAAAACCACATAATGTGGTCAGCCACGTCCACTGACCCTCACTTCCGTACTTTCCTCTCCCCTGCCCTGCCCCCATGAGCCCCCTTGGAATGCATGGCCCTAAGTCAGCCAGTGGTGTGCATTTGCTCATCCACATAGCATCAGAGTCCGGAGTTCTCTCTTTATATGTAATGGGTCTTTAAAAATGTTAGGTTTTTCCAAGCTGTCCAGTAGCTGCCTACATGATAATGAACGAGGTGGTGGTCTTAGGAGTCAGAAGCTTATATTTAATTCTGCTTGTGTTGCTTTATTTTGTGACCATGTACAAACGGTTGACTCTGGACCTCAATTTTCTAATTTCCATAAAGTGACAGTAGTCTGAAGCAGTGATTTTGAACTCCACTTCAATAACAGAATCATCCACAGAACTTAAACAAAAACAAATACAAAAAACTAGACAAGAATAACAAAGAAAAGAATGATGCCCATGCTCAGACCCTACCCCAAAGAGTTAAATTGAAATCTCTCATGGAGGGATTCAGGCAATGGTCATTTTAAAAACTTCCCTGGAGGATTCTAATGCGCAGAAATATTTGAGATGGGCAAGATGGGCAACTGGGCAAGATGATTGACAAGGCACCTGTTAGCTCTAAACATTATGTTATACTAGCATTTTAACATGAAGGTAAGACCTTGTCACTGTTAAACTGTTCTATGATTAGTAGATGGTCCCTGGGTCAGAAGTTAAAGAAAAAAATGCTGTTGGGATATGATGGTACTTAGTCTGCAGATTGCACACAAGGGATGGAACTGGTGTTTGAATTAAGGGAAGCTCTCTCAACACTAACACTGGCCTGGTGTTGAAAGTTAGGAAACTTAGGGAGAATGTTTTCCTGACACCCTTAAAACAGGTGTGGCTGCAAAATAGGGCGAGCGGTTCTTGGTTTTGCAAACATCCTCTGTTCCACTTAGTCTTTATTGAGGGTGCCCCATTTCTTGTTTCGGAGAGAAAACCTCATTTCAGTCCTTTGTAACAGTGTAAATGTAGGAAAACTATTAATAAATGGGGCTGGCTAAGCAGACCCTGATTGACTGGTAAGGGGTGTGAATGGTGCAATTATCTGAGTGCTAGTTGGAATTCACTAGCCCTGTTGCCCTCCCTCTGAGTGCCTGAAGTGGAATATTAAAGGCACGCAGAGGAGGAAGAGGGTAGGAGGCATCAAGATGTCGTTCTTCTCTGACTGTAACTTTAATCACTGATTATTAGGCTGGCTGGGTTAATAGTTTTCTCACATCCTTCCTTTTTGGCGTCCTCCCTTCTCCGTTTTAAAATAAATGTGAACCTAAATGTACAGAGGCAAGAAAAAAGCCGAGATTTATGAATCTGTGTCTTTAAAAAGACAAACTATAAAAGAGTAAACACACTACTTCTCTTTTGGACAGCTGCTAATAGCCATTGAAGGTAAAAGAGAAAGAGTATGAGTGTGGTTTGGACTCAGTGGTGTTTGGTGGGCTGTGTGGTGGTGTGAGGCCTAAATATTTAGGAGAAAACTAAGACGCATACTCCTTGATTTGAATTTTCAAATATCTGCTGGCTGGCCCCACATAGGCAAAACATACAAATTATGGAGCTACTGCAGCCTTTACCCTGGAGTTTGTTACCATGCAGATCAGTTTCACCGGTGAGCTCTGTGGAGCCACAATTGCTATCTTTGTGATTCGTGATTCTTCCTCTTATCACCTTATTAGAGGCTCCAGAATTGTTTCTGAGCTCAAAGGGGAATGGAGAATATTTCAGTTTTTATTTGATTTTGTTTACATCTGTTATCCTGGTTTTGCCTTCAGTTCACATACGAAGAAGGACTGCGGAAGAAATTCTACCCTGGCCAAATATAGGTGCTCAGATTTGAAAGATCTTTCCTGAGTACGAGAATGCTACCCTTTGGATTTTTGAAGAAAGAAATACTGGATGTGTGTGTGTGTGTTTAGAGCCTGCATGTGGAAGAGAAATCACTTTTGTTTAAAAGTGATCAAATTTGTTACAGTGATCAAATTTATTTTTTATTTTCCTGTGAGGACAAGATTTATGTCTTTGTCATTTTATGTCCTCAGTGGTTAGCAGAGTGCTCTCTGCACATGGTCAGTGCTCAGAAAATGTTGGTTGTTGGTAAAGATGATGATGGAAATGAATGTGCATTGAAGATAAAGCTGATATGTTTATATCTTTTATGTTTCCATTTCCCTGCCATCCAAGCACCTCTTAATGCTTTGGGTGAGATTTCCTAGAGTTGAACAGATGAAAGTATCTTTAGTGCCAGCTTTAGGCTGATGAAGTGAAAATATACTCATTCCTTTGTGCCTCAGTTCTTTGAGCTTCCTTTCGCATTGTGTTTGATATGGACATTTCTTCAAAAAGCTCTCTATCATCACTAATTATGCTGTTGCCCCTCCTTTCAAGTTCCATGTAAATACTGTTCATTCCTCAAGGCTCATCTCAAAGGCAGGCTACACCATGAAGTCTTGCTTGATCTCCCCAACTAGAAGTGAACTCTCCCTTGAGAGGCCGAGGCAGGTGGATCAAGAGGTCAGGAGTTCAAGACCAGCCTGGCCAAGATGGTGAAACCCTGTCTCTACTAAAAATACAAAAATTAGCCGGATGCCGTGGCAGGTGCCTGTAATCCCAGCTACTTGGGAGGCTGAGGCAGGAGAATTGATTGAACCTGGGAGGCGGAGGTTGCACTGAGTCAAGATTGCACCACTGCACTCCAGCCTGGACTGTCTGGAGTAAATGAGATCATGGTTACCTTCTCAACCTCTCCTTTTTATTATGTACCCATTGACAGAGTTGCTTTGCTTTCAACATGAAATTCAAGTTTGACACTGAAACTCATAAATGATCTTTCAGTAGCCATTGCAGGCAATCCAGTTTATTGATAAGTCTGCATTTATGCAACTGAGACAGAGATTAGGAAAAGGAATGAGAAGGTCCTGGAATTATGTAATCAGAATTTGTGTATCATTCAAAGATAAGAAGTGGAATGAAAATGCTAAGAATTATTGCTGTCAGTCTAAATATAGTTATTTATAAGGAATTGCCTTGCCTTTGCTTGAGACAAAATTTGTATTCTAGATTATGCCCATTACATTCCAGATTATGTTAATGCACATTATTTCACTTAATCCTCACCACAAGGCTGACATTATTTCTGTTTCTCAGATAAACTGAGTGAGAATTAGAGAGCTGAACGTTACACAGCTATAAGGAGCAAGCCAGGATTCCAACTTACATCTTCCGATTCTAACCCCTGACTCTTTAAATTAGAGTTGCTTCCATGTTAAAAAAGATAAAGGTTTATGTTGCATGTAGTGGAACTCATAAACAGCATGTACTTGGAAACTTCAGCTAAAGTGATTTTCTTCTAGATCCCTTCTCTTGGGGCTTTGCTGTTGGTAAAAGGCAAAGTTGTTTAAAACTGGAAAAATGGATCCCTACAAAATAGCTGATTTCTGGACCTTAATTTAATTCAGTGAAGATGAAGGATGAGAAACTCATGGTACTGGCCATGAGCATCTCATTCATTTCACATATGGCTAAGGCCTGGGCATCATCATCTTAACCTACTCCTACTATTCTGTAAGTATATTTCACCTCTGAACTTGAAAACTCTGGTTCCTCTAAGAGGGAAGGAACAATCCACTTCTCTCTGATCATGTAATCTTGGACATTTTGAATATTCTCCATTTTCTTGTTTTCTATTTTTTTCTCAAACCCATTTGTAAACTACTCCTTTGAATAGAGACTGATGGTTAAGTGCAAGAGAATGGCAGTCATAAGTACTGCTTTGTGCTTGGATTTTACTATTAACAGGGGTCATCATTGTTAAAGAGGAAATTCCAAAAAGGATATGAGTGAGCTAGTTTTGTTTCAAATGTCTATATCAACAATTAACTCGGAGGGCAGTTTTATAGAAAATAAATGTAAAATAAAAAGGTTAAATTCCCCATATCTTTTTTTTCTATTATGAAAGAGGATATATATTGGTGCCACATGGAGTGTCTTAGCTTTACCACATGCATATTTTAGAAAGGTTTTTCAGTAATTTGAAGCAAGGTGGAATTGAGGAGAGAGGCACTGGTTTTTGGCCCTGTTGACCAGATCCCATCTCAGCCCCACCCTGGCCAGCACTGTGTGATTCAGGCAAGCTATACGACCTTGCTGAACGCACTTCCTCATCTGTAAAATGAGGTCTTTAGGGGAGCCAGTTATGTTGACCCCCCTAAAGATGTCATTTTGTGGATCGAATGAGGAAATGTAAAAAATCTCCTCAACCATAATTGTAATATACATATGTGCAGTAGGAAATAATAATTAATAACTGCATCCTGCTCCAAATAGCCAGTTTTCAATGTATTATGTGGCCTTGAATTCAATATATCCACTCTCAGTGAACAAGAAAATGGAAAATATTTAATGGGCAAGACATGCCGTGAGTGGTGAGGTACGCAGCATTCTGAATGCAGAGTGGCACCTAGGCATTGTGACCTGCGGTTTTTAATCTTTGGTCTATGTCTCCTTCCCAGCTTCTCTTTCACAGTATTTTATTGAGAAAACTAGATAAATACTTGTCAGAAAGGAGAGCAAAACTAATCTTTCTAGCTTTATGTGTGAAACTGTTTTTTCCAGGCTTATCTTTTATCTTTACATGATCCAAGAAGCGAAGAGATGGAGATGGTGACACAGGCAGGGGCAAGGGATACTGTGAAAGGCTGATTTACACTCCAAGCCTTTGCTCATGCCTCTTGCTCTGACTGCAGTGCCCTCCCCACCTCCCCTTGTGCCTGCAAGTTTCAGCTCAGGGATCCTCAGCTCCAGGTCTTCCTGTTGCCCACAGACTGGAATCACTGTCTTCTTCCTACTCCCTTAGCCCACCCTGGGATGTGAAAGGACTGCTGTCATGTCTCTATCCATCCCACCTCCTGATGTGAATTTCTCAAGGGGAGAAACAGCATCCATCCTCATGTCCCAGTGTGTGCCTAACAGAATGCTGGCACACCATAGATGTTTAGTAGATGGCTGCTACTTTGTTGTGAGCACCTACCGGTTCTGTGCTTAGTGCTTTCCATGAATTGACCAATTTAACCCTTTCAAACACCCATAGAGGTATGTAAGTTTATCTGCATTTCACAGACGAGGATACCAAGACATGAAGACGTTAAAAACTTTCTTTGCTTAAATGGCACAACCAGGATTTGAACCGGGTGCTTTGGCTCAAGTTCACACTCTTAAACTCTGCTCTAAGCTTTGTAGTAAATGTTTATGGTTGACTTGATGCTCAGAGACTTAAAGGAAACATACTGCATGTCTGGTTCTACATAATGAAGAGAGTGGAGAAAGAGAAGGGTGCACAGCAGGATTCGAAAGGTGGTTAGGACCTGGACTTCTGTGAATGATTTGTGGACCTCTTTCTTCTGATGTACTTATTAGCTATAGGACACAACCAGGACAGTCTTCCAGAAATGCACAGGAGTGTAATTAATGTAATTGTTGAGTTATGCAGAGGGTGAAATGGGTTGTGTTTTCAGCACTTGTACTTCCTCAGCTCCTTTGCTGTCATCTTTGGGTTTTTTACATTTTCCCCGCCACTGTCTTCTCCACCTTTCTTTCTGCAGTGTAACATGGCAGAGGCAGAAAACAGTGGTTTTTCTCCTGAGCAAGAACTCAGGAGTCGTACTGCCTGGGTTTATGTTCTGACCCTTGTTCATGTATTGGGCAAATGTCTTTATTTCTCTGTGCTATCAGATTCCTTATCCATCAAATGGAGTATTAATAATTCTGGGTTTTTAGAGTTGTTATGAGAATCAGGTGAGTTATTTCACTTTGAACAATATTTGTCACAGAGTAGGTGTTGCAGAAATATTAACTACTGTGACTTACCCTGTTCCCAACCTACTAGGTATCCAATCAGAGCTAGTATGGGTGGTGCAGTGTGACGCTTAGTTGTCCCATGTAGAGGGCCAGCAGTCATTTCTGAATTAGAAGCTTCCAGATCAAGACTGACTTCTTTGAGTATCTTATCAGATTACACCTGGCAAGAAAAGACAATCTGGCCACGAGGTGCCATGTTTCTAGAATATTTAGAGAACATGAATTTTTAGTGCAAAAATGCAGAAGATACAAATGGAAACCAGTTAATTGAGGATTTACAGGTTCAAGTGAGCCTAGGACAAAGTCACCACGAACTGATCACACATGAAAAACTGTAAGGAAAATTAAACAAGCCAAAATTTGAGAAAGAAAAGGAAGGTTTTCAATGAAGGAAGGCAACAGAGGTAAAGACAAACCAAATTGGATGCAATAACATCAACCACTTACATTTCTAAAGCTTGATAGTGTGTCAATAGTTTTCTCATATATGCTGTCTTCCTCATACATTATTTGGTCTTCCCAAGAACTCACCAAGAGGAATTCTGGGCATGAACTATTTTCCCTATTTTAAAAGTGAGGAAATTGAGGTACAAAGTACTCTAGTGATATAAAGTGCTCTAGTGATTGCCCAAAATTATGCAGTCAAGAGGAAGAAAAAGCTAGAATTCAAGCCCAGCTTTTCTGAATCTCGTGTCTGGGGCTCTTTCTCCTCTGCAGGTGCCTTGAGATAGTTTAGGAGAGCAGCTTGCTCTCCTAGATGAGAAAGTCTGGAGGAAGCCTGCTCGGATAAACAAAGGGCTTATTCTAAAAAGAAAGCCACTTCAGTGGGCAGGTAGGCATCTTCAGAAATGGTAAAGGTTGTGAAATCTGAGAAGGAAGATTGACATATCATGCAAAAGATTTAAGACTTTAGGAGCAAGGGAATTATTACCATTTTACCTCTCTTATCTTTCCAAAATTTCCACAATAAAGCGTGTCATTTTTATATTTAGAAAAGATGATTAGGAAATAGAAAATGAAAAACTTTAGCTATATGAGGAATTAAAGGGAAAGCAGTAAAAGCCATCTTCATAAGAACAAGAAGCATATCTCTAATTTCTTAGAAATATAAATGGGAACTATTAACTCACATACAATCACACACATACGTGTGTGTGTGTGTGTGTGTGTGTATATATATATGGTGTATAATCTGGATTCTAGCATGAGTTAGGGAACACAAGACCAATATAAAATTGGAGAGGATTTTAAAACATTAATTAAGGAGAATATGATGAATAACCCCAGATCTTCATGACAGATTCTAAAATGTCTTTAACAAAGAAGTGGCCAGTGCAGGGCCAAAGGCTGCCATTTGGGAAAAACACAGAGGACTGGAAAGATCTCTGAGAGTCAGCGAATAACCTTCTTTGAAAAAAGAGATGATGGCTAGAAATTACAAACTCATAAGCACAAATACTGGGTTGCAAAAATATCGAACCTGTCAGTTACCTTAAAGAGACCAGGGCTAGGAACCCTCAAAATGACTTTTTAAAGAACAAATCGTATTAGATCTGGGGCTCTGTGAGAATTTCAGGCTTGGCAGGCTGCAGGAAACTGATATACGTAATTAAGGAAAAGTAAGAAAAGTTTGCGATCTGGCTTATCCTGAGATTCTACTTTCTAAACAGGGAAAATGGGGTGGGTTAAATAGATGGCACTCAAAGTGGAGTGACGGCAGTGGCTGCCAGCTAGGGCAATGCCAAAGATGCTATGTGGTTCTCACCTGCGGGGGCTTGGACCCAACCTATATTAACATTCTCAACAAAGGTGGGAACAGTTAAGTACTGTGCCGGCTTCTCAGGTCTGAACAAAGAAGGCTGAGCTCCTGTCTGAGGAATGAGGTGTTCTGCGAGTAAGCTTTGCACCGCTGCTGACACAAACAGCCTGGCTTACAGCCTGTGAAGTCCGTGATGCCCTCCTTGACCCCCAAATCCACTTCATCTTTGCTGCCTTCCCACTTCTACCCTGACCTTTATTCCATGCATTTAAGTAGCAATTCCTAAAATGAATGTTCTGGATCCTCCTTCCTGAAAAATCAACTTTTGTGCCAACGCCTCAATTTCCACACGAAGGATTGTTAGGGCACTTAGGATCCCTGAAGCCCATCTATGAATGGCAGGTTAAGAGCCCTTGCTCTGGACCATGTGTCCAGGGTACACCTGGGCATATATTCCTCTAGTTACTTGTCTCTAGAAGGTAAAGACTTTGGAGAACAGCTTTTCCTTGCAATCCTGACTTTTTTGTCTTTCAAGATTAACCCGCTGCATGGATTCATTTATAGGACGTTTATGAAGGTTTGTGGCCAAGGGCAGGGCCTCTTTGCTATGGAATCAAATGTAATGCCTATCCTCCAAGAGCTCACACAAACCAGGAGCTGAGATTTGGGCAAAAATGTCTAGAGAGGAAGGCAGAATTGATGGTGTCTTTAAGGTGGTAGAAATCAAGTAATGTAGGAGCCCGGCTATCTGGCCCAGACATGGGTGAGCCAACGTGACCACCCAGGGATGGGGGACGCAAGTACTTAGGAAGGGATGAATGTGATTCAGGTATTGGAATAGAGGAATACTAGTTTCTTTATAATTCTCTGCTATGTTAGCCACCTCCCAGTCTGCCCTAATGGACTCTTACTCTTGTCTAAGGCCCTGAGAACAAATTCTAGCCACAGCCAGAGATTAAGTCTCCATTGGGACCCCAGGGTGAAGATTTCTTTAAATTTCTCATAAGGTTCTCCTCCCCTCTCAAAGTTGATATTCAGTGGATTGTCTCTTTACTTTTCCCACCATGGGAGATTTGTCTCTTTTTTCTCCTGGGTACCAAGCTGTGCCTTACAAGGACAGCTGAGTCCTGGCACCCTCAAGATTCTGGGCTGGTACTGCTGTGGCTTTTACACCAATGCAAGTCTAGGTCTTGAATAGTCAACATCCAGAAGTAAAGATGGGAGCCCCAATACCACTCCCCAGCGAGGCAGCCTGTGGGAGTCAAAAGCTGGGTTTTTGATGTCAAAGGGACTTGAGTTCAGAATCCTGGAATTGCCACCGAGTGACTTTGAGTAAGGCATTTCAACTTTTGACTGCCAGCTTTTCCTCTGCTGTAAAATGCAGGTTATGTGAAGGTTAGATGAGGTGAAGTATGTAAAGCACCTGGAACTGAGCTCCCTGCCTCTCTTGTCCATATCCTGTGAGTAACACTGCCGATTTCTCAGTAGGGTAGGAAAAAGCAAAAGGGATGGTCCTTGCTGGCCTTCTCCATCTTCTTTTATTTTTCTTACATAAATGCCTACCCCAGCCTGTGCCTCAACGATCCTCCACTACAGCTGTCGTGCCGAGGAGAATTGCAGAAGCTGGGTGCATTCATTTCTGCTGATGAGGGAGATGGAGTAAAGTGTATGAAACTCAGTTCCTAGGACCGCCTCAGGAAATTGGGAGTGTTACAGAATAAGCCCAGAAATTAGGTGCGTCCAAGGGGGCGATCCAGAGAGATCTGAGGGCTGGGAGCCTTGGGTTATTAGAGAGAATGGCAGGAGCAAGGGAAGAGGGAAATTTTTAAAAAAGAGAGGGTGACACCGATGAAAGGAATAGGACAGTGCCATAGCCAGGACCTGAACTTCCATCAGCTTCTCTGCTATTTCTCCACCTGTGTGTTAAGGAGGAAAAAACTAGGGAGGGAGAGAAAAAAGGAAGAGGAAGGATGAGAAAAACAGGGTAGAAGGAAGAGGTGGCAGATGAGTGGGATGAAAGGAGGTCTGCCTTCTCTGATGGCAGGGGGAGACGGGTGCAGACAGAGGGTCTGGCTAACTGCATTCCCCAGGGAGGGACAGTGCCTATCACCCTTCCTCCTTCCTTGCCTAGTGGATGACGAGGTGGCAGCAATTTTAGCACGCTTCTGTGGGAGAATCAGAAAGTGACAGTTGCTCTGCCCCCCTGGGAAGTTCTGTCTGGACTCCAGGGAGTTTTTGTGACCTCTTCGTGGAGGTCAGCCAGCCCGCCCGCCTGCCAGCCTCCAAGGCTTGCTTGGGTGTTACGGTCACTATGATAATCCAATCCTCTGCCAGGCAGATATTTGCTTGGTGTACATCTCTTTGTCTCACTCCTGCCTGTAAATGGTGGCAAACAGACATTTTGGGAAGGAATTAAGCATAATGAGTTCACAGAATGTCAAGCATTCAAGTGGCACATATAAATCACTTTTGAATTGTTGCTGGTTTTAGGTTACTTGTAGTATGGTGCTTACTCGTAGCATAGGCAATTCAGGGTTAATTTTATACAAAACGAATGCAATTTGCTAAAATCTGAATTGAATAACTGCAGGCTGGTGGAAATATTGATCTTTGTGAAGCCCTTCTGTTTCCATGGGAGAAGGGATGGTATATATTTAAGGTATTGGGTCTTGATCTCCCTTTGGTATTGGAATCAGGGTTGGGCATGAGGTAGGTGTGGAGACAAGAAGAGCGTGAGCCTCCCTCTGCTCCTGCCTGGTTTCTCGGTGCAGTTGGGTTCAAGCCCAGATGCAGCTGGAGGAAGAAGCAGCTGCCAAGCAAAGCCGTGCTCCCTGCCGCTCACTGTGTGGAAGAGCCAGCTCTGTGCACGTGTGTGTGCATGTGTGCGTGTGTGCGTGTGTGTGTGTGTGCACGTGTGTGTGTATGAGAGAGAGAGAATTTGAGAATATGAATGAAAAACCATTTTTCTTCACAGTGTATAAGAACTTTAGGGTATGTTCATAAGGGCAGTGATTCTGATTTCTGTTTTAGGGGCCAGCATATTTGAAATGCTGCCCAGGTGGTTCTAATGTACAGCCAAGTCTGAGAATTGCTCTTCCCACCACCTCTCTCACACCCGTTCTTTTGTCTCATGTGTGCCTGAGCCGTGCTGCCTGCAACCTCCACTCTAAGGGAGGAAGATAGCCTCTGACTTCTTGGGACTCCAGCCATTCTTGTCTGCCATTCCACTGGACCTGCGTTTCTAGAAGATGTGGTGGGTTGATTAAATAAATGCTCTTAACCCTCTAATTTTATGCACACAGCTCTTCATGCTGTGGAAATAACTGCTCTTAGATTTTTCATTGTAAGTGGATTGCCCAGATTGCCCAGAGGGAAAGAACTTTGTCTAATTTTAATAAAACAAGTGTTTATTTAGTTATTCAGTTAAAATGGTCAACATTTTTGCACTTTGTTACATTTTCTCCTACATATTTCAAAATATACACTAAATTAACTTTTTTAATACGTTGGATTCATGGATTCTTGCACATTTCCATTGCAGATCAACCACTTACTGGCAAAAACGTGCCCTCCAATTCTTCCACATTGTATCTTTGTCTAGGTGTCCAGCAGCATTGCTTCCCTATGGTGTCTCTCTCACCCCCTCCCACAAGATCTGGATCCTCCCTCCTTGTGACTTCAGGCTTTGCTTCCTCCACTTCACTTACATCACTGACCTTACCTCTCAGTGTGGAATCCTCTAATGCTTCCTTCTCCTGGCCTTAGAATTCCTTGTTGCTTCCCTTCCTTCCCTCTCCTGCCACTCTGTTTCCTCAAACTGGAATTCAGCTTCTCCAGTACTGACTCACCCACTTGCAGGCATATCTGCTTTTAGTGTTCTGTCACTCCCACTACTAAGGGCAGATAAAAAGAAAGTCCTCAGAATCCTTTCTTCCAGAGTCCATCATCACGAATGACGGCGTGACCAGCCTTTGCTCACAGGCTCCCAACCCACTCTTAAAACATGGGCTCTCGGAGCATTCTCTTCTCCATCATCCTGATCTCAGTTGATGGTGTCATCACACTTTGCTGAGAAATCGTCACTCTTGGATGTAAATGTCCATAATCATTCTCTTTCCAGTATAAACACTCATGTGTACCTTTTGTTTGCTGGATGCTTCAGAGGGGACTTTGTTTTGTCCTTTACAGCTACAACTGCCTTTGTCCTGACCCAATCTGTCTCTTCATTATGGACTTTGCTGTCACACAATACGTCTTGTCTTTCCTGACATCAGGAAGTTCTGTCTTCTCTGCTTCTTCACTGCTGCTTTCAGTGTAGTCACCCTAAAACCTTTATTGATCCAAAACAAAATTGTCTTCCCCCAGCCCCTCTCTCTGGGATTCCTGTTTCTTAGGTAGTTTGAGCCTTCTTTTAGTGCCATAGGCCTGATGCTTTGGGGTCTCCTGCATGCCCCCAGCAGCCTCTCCCCAGAGGCTTGTTCTGGGGAGAGCAAGGATTCTATGGAGAATCCTTGGATTCCACCCCATGGATTCTATGGAGTCTGTCTTCAAAGTGCTTTTGCATATGAATCCTCTTTCCACAAAAAGGCAGTAGAGCCTTTTGGTAAGAAACATGGGTCTTGGAGCCAAACTGCCTGAAGCTGCCACTTTTTAGTGGTGGAAACTTTGAAAAATTACATCACTTCCGAGTCTTGGTTTCCTTATTCGGGAATAATGGAGAATAATAGTAAAACAGCGCTTAAAAATATTGTTTTGAGAATTAAATACATTAATACCTATAAAGGACTTAGAACAGTGCCTGGCATGTTATAAATGTCTAATAAATATCAATATTACCTCTAACCCATGGCTCTCCAGTGGGGGCTGTTTTTCCTCTCAAAGGACATTTGCCAATGTCTGGAGACAGTTTTCGTGGTCATGACTGGGGAGCAGGGGTAGAGGCCTGGGATGCTGCTCAGAATCCTAGGATGCATGAGACAGTCCTTGAAAATGAAGGATGAGGCGTCGCCAAATGTCAGCATTGCTGAGGCTGAAAAGCTCTGCCCCACTTATGCCACCATTTTCTCGGAGCTCAATCAAGTGTCCATTCTGTTTTTTCTTCTCAGTCCTCCACTCCCTTGAAGGCTCATTTTCTCACATGGTTTCAGTTACAAACTGGTTTTGATCGTTCTGCAATCTACGGTTCCAGCATCCTGAATAATAATATCTCCAGTGGTGGATAGAAATCTCTCCTGGCATGTTCTCCCAATATTGCAATATTGGAAAACGGTGACGATCAAAAGAAAAAAAGAAAGAAACCCACTGTTCCTCTCCGTTCTCTCTTCATTCAATCAGCATCGCTTCGCCAACACATTTCTATGGCTGCCAGTGGCACACTGTCCTGGCACCAGTTTCCACTGCCCCCCTCTCCAAAATCCCCCACTTCCACTCCACGCCAATGTCGGCTGGTTCTCCCTCTGCATGGTTTCCTTGGATCCTCATTTTCCATTTCCATGGCTACTGCTTAGTGCAGGACTCTAGCTGGCATCCCCTGCCTGGACCTCGCCCCCTCTCCTCCACCCTCCACACAGCTGCTGGAATTGTCTTCATTAAATACTGTTTTCCTCTACTCATGAATCCACGGTGGCTCTCCATTACTGCTTATTAGCAAAAGGAAATTCCCCAGGAAGCCCTCTGCAGCCTGACCTCCCTCTCCCTGCGGGCCCCACCCCGGCGGCTCCCTGCCTTGTGTTACTCCCTCCCAGTCTCTGGGCGTTCACCTATCTGAACTCCTCCCTGTCTGTCTCTACACCTTAGAGTGTTATAATTCCCCTTCCTGGAAAGCCTCCTTCTCTCCTTTTGCCAAACTGTGTCTGTCACCTCCTTTAAAATCTGGCTCAATTTTGAACTCCCCTAAGAAACTTTCCTGAATAACCCACCAGATTCTCCGTGTCCTGTTACTCAGTCTCTCATTTTGGTCACAATTATTTATTAGATTTGGCCTACATTAGTTTACACTTGCTGATATGTATGAAGAATCCCTTAGTATTTTTAGAGAATATCCAAAAGTGTTTCTTTCATTTCCCCTCCCTGTTTTTTTTCTTTTAAGCTAATTCCCACGGTCCAAATCAAGTGCTCTGGATAGAGCAGGACTTTAATAAATGACATCTCTATAACGTCTTTTTTCCCCATCTCTCGAAGCCAAGGAGGGACTTCAAGGGTGTGTTTCATGGGTGACTTTAAAATAACCTTCTCGTCTTTTTGTGGTTGTGTTGGTAGTGGGTGGGAGGAAGAGGAGGAGGATGAGGAGTAGGAGAAGGAGAGAGAGGACAAGGAGAACATGGAGGAGGAAGCAAATCTGGGCTGGCCAAACACAGGCAACAAAATGCCTCCACCAGAGGTTGCCCACGGGAGGAGAGATGTGGTATAAGAAAAATGCACAGTGCCACGTCCTGGGCATCTGCTAATGAGAGCCTCCCTAGGAATAAAGGAGAGAGAAACATACTGTGTACCAACCTTTGGGGGTAACACCCAGCTTTTGTTTAGCATTTGGCAGCATGCTGGATGCTTTTAAGTATATTTTAAATCTATGACCTCATTTGGCAAATGAGATAGATGATGTTGTTCCATTATGCAGCTGAGGAAGTGAAGGCTAGGACAGCTCATGTGACTTGCCCCTGGGCGTCAGGACTGTGCTGGCGTGTGGACTCAGGTCTTGTGAATTCCGGGGTCCCATGCTCCCCATTGAACCCTGTTACCTCATTTTTCTCTGTAGGGTAAAGCTCCAGGGATCACCTGTCACTTCAGTGCCCTTATTTCTACAGATTGTGTTGCCATTATTAGTCCATTATTAGTAAAACTCAGCCTAGTCTTAATCCTAATTAGTGCTCTTTTCACTTTATCACAAACACTACATTTTATTTCTAATCTAAGGTGCAAATAGACCTCTTCCCAAGAGCCTTGAGACTAGTGCTGTACAATAAAACTTTCTACTGTGATGGAAATGTTCTCTAACTTTGCTGTCCAATGTGATAGCCACTAGCCACCTGTGACTAGTGAAAATGGGGAATTTCAGTTAATTTAAGTGCCAATAGTCATGTGCGGCCAGTGGTTTCCTTCTTGGACATGTCAGCTCCAGATTCATTAGGTTCTTATATTTCTCAGAGGTAGTAATTTGCCCAATCTGGGTTTTCACATCTCCCTTCCCTTTTCACCCTCTGGGAGGTTACAGTAAACCACGAAGATTCAGAATGTGGGAGCTCACCCAAGACGGGCCTCCGCAGAGCCTGCATCGTCATCAAGGGAGGCAAGAGAGATGAGGGAACCGACTGCTGTGCTGGGGAGTCGGCACTGGGTGGGAGGCATTTGTGGAGGAGAAACCAGCAGCTCCCAGGTGGGTCTCTTCCCTCCTAGCAGCCTTATAGGAGCTCAGCACTCATTCCTGTGTGGTTCTCACCTCTTCCCACAGGAGACAGGCCATGGGAGGAAGCTGAACTGCTTCTCAGAGGTTGGTGTGGAGGGAGCGCTGGTGCGTTACAGCATTAGCCTTCTCCATCTGGCCCAGTAGAAGGTTATCAATGAGTTGAAGATGAGTTTATTGGGTGCTTCTGTCTTTAATTTCCACTGAGAGATACCTCAGTAGTGCTTTATGGCTGAAGTCTCTCTTTGCAGTCCTCTCTCTCTGTGTCTCATGCTTGTGTGTGTACCCATACAGATGTATATGGTATGCACACCAAATGCCCTAAGTACCTTTCTTCCCATATCCTGCATTACATCAAAAATACTAGTTACTATATTTACTGAGGCTGACCTCCCAGGAGAGGCTCCCAATGGCAGACTTGTTGCAGCCGAGCCGAGTCCAGTGGAAGCATCAGAAAATGACAGATCCCCAAGAGAACAGCTAATGGAAGCAATAGGTTGATGGTATGGCACGGTGTGGCCTGACCCTGTCTTTGCTGGTTTCTTTCTCTTTTCTTGTTCACTATTCTGCTCCATTCGAATTTTAATCTAATTTATTTTTTATGCCTATAAGAAAATAACCTGAACTCTCTTTAACCTGTGGGACATACGGTATTGGACAAATTGAGTCTGTTTATACACAGAAATTAAGGGTAGAGGACGAAAAAGAACTTTCCTTATAAATTCAGAGTCTTTAATTGCGGCCCTAGAGGGAGGATCTGAACTCTGATTCTCCAAGTCTAGAGAAATCGTGGAAGAAGTTAACCTCGGAGTTAACTGTTTGAGGGCCATGGATGCTATTCATCCACGTAAAAATGTTCCCTCGTGCTCTTCATTGCAGTGTATGTTTACAGGGAAATGGAAGTTTGGTTCTGTGGCTCAAGGGCTTACTGGTGACTCCCCAGAAGACCCTCCAGGTATGCTCGTGATGATGTGGCTCGTTGCTGGGCAGACAGATGTGAGCCCACACAGGGCACCCAGAGTCCATACAGAACGAACAGTTGGAGGAAACGACTCGGAGAAAAAGGCGCTTGTTTTCACACAGAGGCTTTTAGAACAGAATGAGGGGAGGGGCATTCAGGGCAGCTGTGACACCGAGAAAGCGTTATTGCCCTGATAAGAGATTTCTGCAAAATTTTCTCTGAGGAATGTGGATTTTAAGAACATAACTCAAATTGCCATGAGTTGTCATTTAAATCAGAGATCTAATCACATCTGCCTCCTCGGAAGCCTTTAATGGCTCATTATTGCGTGCAGAATGAAGTCCTTGTTTTCCTCCGCAGTGTGCCTGGGCGTCCGTGGTTCGTCTCTGACGGCCTTTGTCGCCTCCTGCCCACTGTGTTGCTTCCTCCTCTTTCTGCTCCAGCTCATTCGTGCACTTAGTGCATGCCCTTGACACACTTCCTTGGCTTTGCTCAGGCCATTCCTGCCTTCAGTCAGACATATCCCCTGCTCCATCCCAGCACTGTCAAAGTTCTGCAAGTAAGTTCTTCAAGGTGTCGCTGCAACCTCACCTCCTCTAAGAAGCCTTCCCATTTCCTTCAAACAGGGGATGCATTTTTCTCTCCTGCATTCTTACGTATCACTCTGTATTCTCAATGGCCCTTGTCACCCTTGTCTTATTTGCAAGTTATTAATATACGTGTCTGGTGCCACCATGCAGCTGGGGCCCCCTGGAGAGCCAGGCTGTATCTTCCTGATCTTCACACTGCACGTAGTCTAGAGAAGTGCATTGCATACAGCAGGCACATCAAATGGGATGGTTCTTTGTTTCTTAATTGAAGCCACTGGCTGCTTATCTTTATCTCTTCATTTGCCTTTTATACTTGTTTTGTAGTTTCAAAGTGTTGTATGCCATATATAGGCCCAAAGGTGGAATTGAGTTAAGTGAAGAAGCCGGCTCCAGTGTACATGATGAATTCTGCTCATTTCATCTCAAAATTATTTGGATGCATAACTAATTTTAGCTAAGTAGAATAAGGACATTTTGCTTCAGTTAGAACCGGTTCAGCTGTTTCTTGCTCCTCGAAATCATCGAAGTAAAGTTTTGAATTTGAATGCCTCACAGGTTCTACCCTGTTAAAATAGAGCCAACATAATGATTTAGGCAAGATTCTATGTCTGCTGTAGACGTGCAGTGAGTCTTCTGTCCTTTCTGTTAATCTTTCAGCATCTTTGATATTACCTTAAGGTTTTGGTTTTGAATTCGCATTTTCCCAATAGCACTTATGGTGTTTCCAAATAGTACTTAGGTTTATTTACAGGTCAGATCCTGCTACAAGAAATAGTGTGAAAATCTCTCTGCTAACAAAGAATGCTAGGTCTAAATAAATATGTAACCCATTTGTCTCAAATAATATCTAATCAAATAGAATATTTGGCCTTAAAATATATGGTCACATTTGTTTATAGTTTATTATAATATTTTATTTACTTCAAATATCTTAAAAGATGTTTTGTTAAATCCATGATCACTTTTGTCAAATCTTCTTCTGGAATAGAAAAGAGACAAAAGATGGGTACATTGGGTGAAGGCTCGTTTATATGCCTAAAAAAGAGCAACCACATGACTTTGTCCCTCTTTCTATCAGCTCTATATGAAAGCATTTCTCTAAAGTGGAAGCTATTCCCTGTGATGGTATAATTGGAGGGCTCAGTTGCACAATTTTTCTTCCCTTTTGTGACAAATTATGTTCCTTTTGTGTCATAAGATTTTTTTTTGTCCCTTCAAAGAAGAAAAAGTTTTTTTTTTTTGAGACAGAGTCTCACTCTGTCACCCAGGCTGGAGTATAGTGGCAAGATCTCGGCTCACTGCAACCTCCACCTCCCAGGTTCAAGTGATTCTTCTGCTGCAGCCTCCAGAGTAGCTGGGATTACAGGCATGCACCATCACACCCAGGTAATTTTTTATATTTTTGGTAGAGATGGTGTTTCACCATGTTGGCCAGGCTGGGCTTGAACTCCTGACCTCAAGTGATCCACTTGCTCAGCCTCCCAAAATGCTGGGATTACAGCACTTTCATATGAATGTCACTCAGTGGTTCCCCTGAACTTGGGTGGGACTCAGTCTGCAGATGGCCAGATTTACTTGTAAGAGCCTAATGACCAATGCAGTCTTGCTTTTATCTAGAGCTGAGGAGGCAGAAGTGCTCTGAGCTCCCACACTAACCTGATGTACTGGCCCCATCCTTCCTATCTTAACCTCAGGTGAAACATCAGGGGCCAATTATTGCAGTGGAGATGGCTCTAGCATCTCTAAGCTGGCCAGCACCCTTTGTTGAATCATGTAGCAAATTACATTTGTTTATTTGTGCTGAGATATTTTTTAGTGCTGAGGTGAGACATTCAGAATCAATGCCATTGTGGGTTAGGCCCAGACCTAGTAGGCAGATTATATCTGAAAGATACAATCAAAGAATGTTAGCACCAAAGAGGAGAACTCATTGTGTGGCTTCGGACACTAAGACCGATGGGTTAAGCAAATACCAAAGTACGTAGCTATGCCTGGTCTAGGGCCAGAACTCAGGCAGCCTGACTCCTGTTCCAGGGCTTCTGAAACTATGTCAATGGTCTACATGCTTTTCAAATCCCACATTTTGATAAGTAAAACATTTGGGGGTTTTTATCCCTAGTCTGTGTATATTGTTATACAGTCAAGAAAACAGCCCATACTAGGTAATTCAAATGGGAGAATTTAATGCTGGGAATCGGAGACAAAGGGGTAAGAAGAGGTGAAAGCTAAATGGGGCATGGCCAACCCCATGTGCAACCCCAGATCAGCAAAGCAGGAAGCCAGTGCGAACCTTTGGGTCACAGAGAACAAGGTAGAACTTGTCCATTGAGAATGGAACGATTGGTGGCTGCCTGGCAGAGAATGTAAGTCAGGGAGGAGATGCAGCTCCTGGGAAGATGCTGACCAAAGCAGAGAGAAAGGGGGAGATATATTCTAGCTTCTCCTCTCTCCAGCACCCCCACAATCTCTTGGCAGTATCTCCATTGGTAAATCCTAGCCAGAATCTGTTTGGCAGGGGAGGCTGGGAAATGTGATCTGCAAGGTTTTTGCTCTCTGCAATAAAGAGCAGTAAAGAGAAGGGATGGGGGACAGATCTCAGAGTGAATAGTCAAAGTGGGGTAGATTATTTTCCGAAGTAACTACAACAATTTCTCCCATCCCACATTCTCCTCTGCAGTGTGACCTGGTCATTACTGCACATCATGGTGAGGAGAGTCTAGCCCCCTCTCCTTGTATCTGGGCAGCTTCATAATTGCATTGACTAATTGAGTATGGAGAGCATGGCTCTAGGTGACTTCTGAGGCTAGGTCAGAAAAGGCCATGCAGCCTCTACCTGGTTCCCTTGGTTCATTTGTCCTTTGGACATCCCTGCTGCCGTGCTGTGAGAAGCCATACAGACAGGTCACGTGTAGGTACTCTGGTCAGTGGTCCTGGCTGAGCCCAGGTCAGCCATGTAAGTTGAGAAGTTTCAGATGATTCTAGGATGCATCCCTGGAGTCAGTTCCCAGATGCTTGGGTCTTCTCAACTGAGGCTCCGAAAGTCATGGAAAGGAATCAAACAATCCCAGCTGTACCCGATCCGAATTCCTAACCCTCAGAATTTGTGAACATAATAACCTGGTTGTTATTTTATGCCACCAAGTTTTGGGGTTGTTTGTTATGCAGCCCTACAGAACTACAATGCCAATGACCGGCGTGTTTGTTTAGTACATAATTATATGTGTATACTGTCTAATATGTTGTGTTCATTATAAAGCACACACACAAAAAACCAGAAATTAAAAATGGGTGAGATAAAAATAAATGTAAATAGAAGTTCTAACATTTTATTTTCATGCCCAGCTCCTGGGGGAACTGGAAACCACATGCTATTATGTACCGTAAATACATGGCCAGAAGAAGACAGACTTTGATATTCAGGATCTTTTAAATAGTTTTCAACAGTCTATGAAAAAGAAAGACAGGGGGCAGTGATAGGAGAAATACAGATAGGGAGGTTCTCACGGGAGGAATGCAGGAAAGAGAGAGACAGGTAAATATAGGAGGAGAGGTTCCATGGGATGGAACACAGGGCTCCTAAACAGGGTGGAGATTTTCCTGAAGCAGTATTAGGCTTTCAGAGTATTTTAGTTTCATTTCTATAATGCCATTCAGGAGGACAGTCACTAACTATATCCTAATTTGTGGATTCCTGCGGATACTGTGTAAAGGTGAGTGGGTAAGATAAGTTACAGTTTCATTAACACAACAGGGACTGTTATTGAGAGCTGATTCTAGAATTGAGTGCTTCAGAGATCTGAATATTTTTAGAAAGAGAATTGGGTTGAGTCTTTTTTTCTAATATCTCTCACTTCCTTTACAGAAGCTCTAACATATTCCGTGTGGGCACCTGACATGCACATATAGACATATCCTTAAGGTCCTTATATACATTTTTATTTTTATATCATCATATACATGTCGACTTCTTTCTTCATATCCCCAACCAAAAAAAAAAAAAAAAAAACCCAACACAAATCTTTAATAATTTTCTCTTACTGCTGTATATACACAGATCCACTTTTGATATATCAAGTGTGCTTATGTATAAGACCTGTACAGATAAACGTATCTAATCTATTGCAAGCGATTAATAAGGATCGCTTTCTTTTTCTTTCTTTTTCTCCCCTCTTCTCTTTCCTGACTTTTTACCAATAAAGTCTATTTAGCCCCTTCTTCCTGTGAATTCCCTTACAGAAACCACACAGGTTAACCAGCTATATAGTGTGGTGGCCATTTGCTATTAGGGCTGTGGTTTCACAGATAAATTAGATCTTGTCTCCACTCTTGAGAAGCTCACAGTCTAGAGAGAGAGATGGACAGATAAATTGTTAATCATATTTTGTGTGGTGAGTGCTGTGATGGAAGCAGATACAATGTATGTGGGAGCCTGTGGTATGGACGCTAAGTGTCCATGAAGTCTTCCTAGAGTTTTGACAAATGGGTGCAATTATACAGCTCTACCAACCATGAATTGCATGTGTGTGGCTTTTGGATGCAGTAAGCTTTCTACAAACAGACTGGATTATTTGACTTGAATATCCTGTTAACAAGACAAGCTAATTTGCCCAAGGGGACTTCTTCACCCTTACATTTAGGCTAAATGGTTTTTACATAGGATTTTCTTATTCAGGCTGCAGGGTTCCCATCCTTTCCTGGAATGAATGCTCTCTAGCTTGTCTAGCAGGCAGAGACTGCTCAGGGATCACTCTGGGTTTTTTTCGGTGTTTCTATTTCATTTCTGGCCTCAGTCAGTCTGCATACAGGAGGTTCCGTGTACTATATCTAGGGTTGTCAGATTTAGTGAATTAGAATACTCAATTAAATTTGAATTTCAAATAAACAATAGTTTTTTAGTAGAAGTACGTTTCAAATATTGTAATATTTGCATACTTATTCTAAAAATATTTGATATTTATCATTGAAGTTCAAATTCAACTGGGTGTCCTGTATTTTATCTGGCAGGCCATATCACTACTCTCTCGGCCTTGCTCTTCTTGGAATGTTCACAAGGGAGTGGGAGGTGTATGAAATTTTTATCTCTAGAAGCACCACTTCTGGATTAGAGATTTTGTCCATTTTTCTCTTCCCTGGTCAAACTTAGCTTTTTTCTATGTTGTAGGTGGCTAGGCTGTCATTTCATGTTGAGTTTATTTCTGATAGGAATTCCAGCAGTATTAAAATTCTGGCCCTTGGTTGAGCTGCTTTCCCAAAGTAATATTTTACCTAAAACTTATTTTTCTCCATAAGGTTGAAGTGGAAACTCTTTTTAAGGAATTGTGCCCAAAGCATGAGTCAGAGGCATGAGAGTAGGCTCAGGGAGCAAAGGGCATTTACTGTCGTGCAGGAATCTGAGGCATCTCAGCACTCCTTTTGTTTATTTCTTCATTGTTCATTGTGATCTGGCAAATGAGAACCCTAGGCCAGTAATTTTTAGATAGACAAGGGGTCAAATATAAGAAACAATAATAGCAAGAATTTATTGAGCACATCCTAGCAAGCTAAATGCTTTTCCATGTATGTTCTCACTTAATCCTCATAATAATTTAATGAGGTAAGTACTCTTATCATCCTTATTTTCCAAATGAGGAATAAGCTTAAAGAGATGAAATAACTTGCCTTAGGTTGCATAGCCCATAAGTGACCAAGCTGGGATTTGAAGGCAGGTAAATCTGACTATAGAGCTAGCTCCCACTCACAACCCCAGTGCTACAGTCCATGGGGCTGGGCCTGGGCTGGGGTCTCAGTAAACTCTTTTGGGTTGATTCATCTACTCTGTTTAAATGATTTCTAACAAAGAGGGATACTGTATAACCTCTTTTGTAACTCCCAGTGTGTGATCCCCTATTTTGACTGGCTATTCTTCCATAGATTAATGCAATGTTTTTCCTCTGCATATAAAAACCATTCCTTAGCCTCAGTAGAAATAGAAAATTGATCAATATCTTCCCTTTAAAGTGGTAACTTTTCTTTTTCCTCTCGTTGTCTCTTATTTTTTCTTCTTAGGTTCTGTAATCGACATCATGATCAAAGATAATTTAAGTGTCTGTTCTCTAATGTTTACTAAGTTTTGTTGCTCTTTTTTGAGTTCCTCCTTAATGAATTTAGTATGTTTTGGAGAATCACAGTGGTTACCTGCAGTAAGTTCATAATAAACATAAATTTGATTGGTTTGGTTCTTGCAGGCTTCTGTACTGCAAACACAGTATAGCCTGGTACATATCCAAAAGCGTGTATTTTGCTGATTCCCTTTAAGCTGTATCCACCTCTCTTTGTCTCATGGCCCATCAATATACACTATATTGAATGCAACTTCTTGGCATCGTGGTTTGTGATCTTCCTCTATAATGCTAGAACATGTATGTAAATAAAATGGTTTGTTAACAATGCTGTGTCCGCTACGTGATACCTGACACCCTCTTGTAGAGGCTAATGGCAGTGTAGATGTTATATTGATCATGAGACCATAGAGTTCCTCACAGTTGAAGTACCTCATGTCAGTGGCTTTGAGCTGATTGCTGAATGCCCCAGCAGCTTTCACACTTAAAGGACTCCAGGAGACCTTGTGGTCCCTCTGGTTGAGTGTTCAGATTGAGGGTCCTGGAAACCTGTAGCAGCCCTGGAGAGAAGAGGCAGGAAAAGGGAGAGGAAAGTTTCTGCCATTGATCTCAGAGGGTCTGGAGGATGTGGGAGAGCCTAGGAGGTGGAAAGACTGGAAACTCTGAGACGTCTCCATAGCAACCAGAAGCTTCTGAGATGTCTCTAATAACTCTTTTACCTAGCTGAGGTTTGCTTGCTGTCCAGGCTGAAATGCAAACCAGCACCTCCCTTCTCCCCTCATTTCTGTCCAGGAACTGTGGGTTCTTCAGGCAGTGGATTCAGCCCTGATTTGCATCTCTGGGCACTCTTAGGGTTGAAGTAAGGGTCCCTCCAAAGTCCAGCAACCACACAGATAATTCTGCTATCACCTGCTGCAGGGACTAATGGCCTGCCCCTGCTAAGGACTTGAGATACAGGGAAAGTAGTAGAACCTCTGGGAACACCCTCTTAAGACTGCTTTCCCTCCTTTCCCAAGAACTTAGTTCTTTCAGAGAAAAAACAGTCTGCAGTAGTCTGGTGAGTTTGTGGTTCCTGGGTTTTCTGAGTGGCTGCCCATCAGTTTAGAGGGACCAAAGTGCCGGTGACTCTAAATGGCCCATCTGTCCACGGAATTCCCGCTAGTCACCAGTTACCTTCCTTACATTCTGGATGTCTGAGCACCACAACTTTTGAGACTTTACTCAAAAGTAAATCAAGACACACCATCCTTGGCATGCCGATGGGATTAATGTAACCTACATTTAGGGGAATTTCAGAAATTTTGTAATTAGAGGTACAGTTGCTCCTTGCAGAATCCAGGTCTCTTCTCTTCAGAAATGTGGCTTTTGAATGAATAGTCTTTGTTAAGTCACCAGTGTTGGCTCTGCCACCACCAACTGTGTTGAAATCTTTGGCATCAGAGCACAACCGGATGACTCTGGCAAAAATGAATTTGAGAGGATATATAAAAAAAAATCTAAGATCCAAATCTATGAGACTGTGCTTTATCTCTAGCAAAGAAAAATAGGACTTCCTTGCTATTTACAGAGCTCTTTCAGCAAGGCACACATCTCAGCATCTTTAGTCCCCCCAGAGGGCTAACAAAGGTTTGTTGTTCTTTCATCGCAGTCCATTTTTGAATTTAGCATTTAAACATATGGGGCAGGGTTGGATTGATCCTTATGAAAAGAAAGCATTTACCCCAAGGATCCCCCCAAGCAGAGACTTTCTTTAGGCTTTTTCTATGAGGCAATGTGACTATATTTGCCCCAGGACCTTCTTTCTTGTAGCTATTAGGCAACAAGTTGACATTTTGTATCATATTTATGCATGTGCTACTTTTAGATATCATCTTATCCTTCCCCAACAGCACTTTTTCTACAATTAACTGCAACATTGTTGGGTTTTGAGTGAGTAAATACCATACTTTCAGGGCCTAGGTGGCAGTATGGTCACCTTTCCCATTGTTTTTTTGTGGAGAGGTCCTGAGGAGAGTGAAAGAACAATTTCAGTTTAAAAATGGGCTGCTTCTCTGGTTCTGGGACAGGACAGTAAACCCAGAGGGTGGCAGTTTAAAGCCTACAGTGTGGTTTAACATTATGGAAGTGAGTTGGAGAACAACTCATACTTCATCCTCAGCTTTGCACTGTATGTCAGTGACGGTTGCCATGGTGATAGCTTCGGTGTCATCAGTGGAAGATCTGGGCTGCAACTGGGAAATAAGCCACAGCCAAAGGTGGAGTCCTATCAGATCAACAGCCACTTTTGATGCTAGGGTTTCAAGTTGAAAAGGAGAGGATGGAACAGATTATTAAAAATGTAAGAATATATAGGATGTAGAATGCCCATGGGGATGTTGAAATATTCTGTTGCAGGATGTGGATAGGATTGCTATTGGATGTATGGGAAAACCACGTGTATGGGATTGTGATTGTCTTTTTTTCCCTTTATGGGCCACATTTCTCCAGTGAGGTGAAGCATGACTGTCTGAGCTATGTTACAACTGCCCTGGCAAAGGCTGGTTCATGGGTTTTGCTGCTTGCTGGGCCAAGCTGCTGACTCATCCCTATGGGAAGACAATGAGGAGAAGAAAGCAACACACAGCCTACATTGCTATAATCCAAGGACAATTCACATGGTGAGCCTCAGTTTTTTCCTGTCGGTGGTGATGTAGACACGGAGGGGATACATACATGCAATTTCATGGTTTATTAGCTACATTGACAAGACCACAGTCAGTGGGAAAAGCAACAGGTTTACAGTGTTTCAGAAGTTCTGCAGCACAGCAACAAACTGAAGAATAGATACCTTTGTGAGTATATGAAGACTTTCAAAGCAGTATGAAGGCATGGATCATTTTAAGGGACTTAATTTTCAGATCATCAGTTTCCTAGTATATTTTTTCCTAAAATCCATCTGCTAGAGAAAGTGTTACCTCCCCTTTCATGGTTGCACTTTTCTCTCCTTACCAAAGAAAATCACACCTCTCATCCAAATTTTACTATATGCATCGCTCAAAGGTGAAAACACTTCTAAGGGTCACATAAAGGGATAATTAGAAATATTTGTGTTAGGAGAAACATCCTTTCATCAAGAACCATAAACTATCTCTGTCTCCAGCTTATTAAGAGATATAGTCCTAATAATACATTTTTATATATTTTAAACTGTGGTAAAATACACATATCATACAATGTAATAATATTTTACTATTTATGTTTAATACTTGTCTGTCAAAATTAATGTGTCTTTCTTATTTTCACCGAATGTTTGCAAATAATAATTGTAACACTATCTCAATCCAAAAAACGACACTTAAACACCTATGATTACAGGAAATAAAAAATAATTATAAACTTCAACTTACGTATGTATTTTGGTTGCAAAGAAGTATAATAGTGACCAGTGAAATACTTTCAAGCGTCATGTATATAATGTGACATATATATTACATTACAATAAAATTTTGTGGAGGAGATGGAAGAGAAATTCAATGTCAGGGAAAAGAAGGAATGATATCAAATGTGTAACTTAAAAAAAGGGTTAATCTTATATTTAAAAAATGGATGGTGGTAGATATAAAGTTACTATGGTCTTTATATTCCATGGAATAATTTGAAAGTGTGGTGAAGTAATTTTATTTTAAAATGTTAATATTTATTATATGCCAGAAATTATATACTTTGTAACCATTTAGATTATGATGGACAAAATTTAGGTATCAGCTTAAAACAAATTTTGAAGAATCCCTTTAGTGGTTAACTGAGCAAACGAGTTTGAAGACATTATTTTACCCCCTCCACACACACAGAATTTACATATTTATACTAACTTTAACACCGGACTGCATATTTTTACTCAATATTTCTCTGTGGAGTGGTCTACATCATACTCTAGAATTTCCCACAGAGCTGCTACTTCTGTTCCCAAATGAGACTTGTTATTCCATTTTCTTGCATTGTTATAATATGCACTGTTGTTATAATATGAGCATGGCTTGGCATCCTAGGCTGCCCTGTTTGGCATCTGTAGTCATTCCTTGGAATTAAATGTAGTAATAGATGGTTTACTTCCAAGTATGACTGCATCAGACTCTATTGACTCTGAAATCAATCAGATGAAGAACTAGTTGTTTATGTTCCCATGTCTCACAGACTTCAGCTGGGGTTAGACTGACCTACTTTAGCCACTGCCTTTGTACTGTTGCTTCTGAAGCCAAGAGATCACCCCTCATTCACTCTTAATACAGCCCATCTCGCTGTAGGATTTGTACACACAGGTAGGTGCTGGTGCTGCCCACTGTGCTCTATGAAAAGGCTAGCTCTGGAGAGGAAACAGTGGAAGTGGTCTATAGAAAATCTGCTGCCATTGTATTCACAGGAACTTATCACTGTTCTACCAGGTAAGATCAAGGTTCTCGTATCAGCAACTCCTAAAGAAGCTTTCTCCAGGATCACACAGGCAGAGCCAGACTCAAGCAGTAACATCCTGCAATGTAACAGGAATCTGGAGTGATACGGAAAACAAAGCCTTCAGAAGGAGGTGTACGTTAGTTAAAACATTGTAACACCTCATAAAAATGCTTACCACCCTGCCACTTCTCACTCTTTCTAATGTCATAACAATGATACATTCAATGGATTAAGGATCTGGAACAAGAAGAGTAGCAGGTGCTTAGCTGCATTTTGCTTTGTGGGCCTGTATGTTTGTTTTGTGTTTTTCGTTTTTGGCCTGCCATAATTCGTTTAGACCCTGAACTCTTAGCCCCTATTTATGATTAGTGTAAACTTAGGAACTTCTATTGAACCACTCTATTCTTAAAAAGCATATCATCCTAGAAAAGCAGTTTATTTTTCTAGCTATAGCCATCTGAGAAGTGATATATGATAAACAACTCATGGTTTACAGGAATCACACAAATTAACTTAACCAACAGTCCAGAGCTTAAAAAAATTAAAGCCGTAAACATGTAAGAAAATAGATAACTGAATCAATGGCCCATAGCTCTCCCTCTCAGCTGGGAACTTCTACATTTCTTCTGTATTCTAGATTACTTGTCATGGTCTGAGACATATAGTCAATTGATGAAAAATAGTTGATTAATTAGGTTAAAGCCTTTATATTTCTATGTTAAAACTGTAAGAAATGTTTCTTTTTTGAACTCAAGTCAGTTATGGGTTCATGTCACTGCCCCTAACTAACTTCATGGCCTTGGGCAAGTTGTTGCACTTTTCTGATGCTCACTTTAATTGTTTGTAGAATGAGAAGTACAAGGCCTACCAGGCAGAGTTGGGAGGACTAGAAGAAGTAGATGTAAAATACAAAGTAGATGCTGAGTAACTGGAGCTGTTGTTACCATTTTCCTCAAAGGCATCTTAGTAAGTGTCTCTCTGTACATGGAGCTTTGCAAGAACCTGGCTACAGAGCAAGAGGTGGACAGCAGGCCAGCCAGCTGGGAGAAGCGTCTCAAGTAGACGTACGCAGAACTCTGCTTCTTGGGGCAGGGACAAGGATTCTATCTGTAGCAACACACAGGAGTCATTTGGTGATTTAGACTTGTGTGAAATGTTGTGAAATGGTGGGTTGTATGACTGAGATAGTGGCTTTGAAATATTACCTCTCCTCAACAATATGTCGTTAAAGAAGGGTTTTAGGAAATCATGGAAGGCACTTATAGGAAGGAAATGGTGGCAGTTCAAAACAGGATATTTCAGATTTGGAGAATGATATAAGACCTAGACAGAAATGGATGAAATTAGATACATTGGGTAATGAATAGGCCTGTCTATATAAATTTGAGATCGTCTTTTCTAGATTTGTTTTTCAAATGAAACTTAAAGTACCCAAATCTGGATATATTGATAAAGGGATTTATGCTCATTTATTTATTCATTAACCCAGTAGATATTTATTGAACGTCTACTATGTGCCATGAACTGCTCTAGTGCCTGGGATACATCAGTGAGCAGGTGAGACCAGGTCCCTGCCTCCTGAAGCTTTCATCGTAATGGGAGAGACGATAAACAAGGAGATGCGAATATGATCATAGACGAGAGTGATGAGTACTGCGAATAAAATGGACTATAGGTGAGGGGCTAGACGGTGATGGAAGTTTCTACTTTAGATAGAGGAGACAGAAAAGGCCTTTTGGGTAAGGTGACATTGAGCAGAGGGGCATACATGAAATGAGGAGGTGGGCATGTAGTTCTTCAGGATGAGAGAGTCTGAGCCTGAGGAAACAACAAATACAAAGACCTTGGAGTAGAAATGTACATGTTTGTTAAAGAAAAGGCAAGGAAGCATGCCTAGAGCTTAGTGAATGGAGCAGAAGTGGGAGATGTGAGATCATGGAGGTAGTCAAGGGCCAGTTCACGTAGGGCTTTGAAGGCCATGGCAAAAGCTTCAATTTTATTCTAAATTCAATGGGCGAGTCAGTGGAGAATCTTGAGTAGGAATGTGACATCATCTGACTTCAGGATCCTTTACGTAAACAAATTATTGTCCAGAAAATAGCAACCCTGATGGGTTGATTCCATTTCAGATGTGAAGTTATGACTCAGACAGCCTTGCATTTGAATCCTGACTCTATTTCTTAAGATTTTGTAACTGGGCAAAATGCTTTAATTTTGTACACTTCTCCTTTTTCATCCTTAAAATGGTGGAGCAATAAGAAGATCCACCTATGGGGCTGTTGTGAGGATTAAGTGAAATTTCCCTGAAGTGCTGTTGCACAGGCAGGAACATATACTGAGAAGTGCTTGGGGGTGCGCTCTTATCAGACGGGAGCAGTGGCTGCTCTAAGGCCAGAAGTCGGGTCCCCTCATTCCCTGTGGCATCCCTTGCTCCACCCCCACCCCACACCACCTGCCACTAAAGAGATGCTTTTCCCCATGAACCATGATGGGAGGGCCTCTGAGGGACCAGAGGGGTCAGGAATGTGATCAAAGTGAGAGCCAAGCAAGATAACTCTGACAGTGGCTTTCAGGATTTTCTGCAATTTATCCTCACAGGGAGACATGATAATGAGATTGTGCTGTGTCTCCCCCATATAGTGCTGTGTACCCAGCAGGCTCTGGAAAAATATTTGTTGAGAATCCTTTAAAGTGATTATTGTCTCTACTGAAAGATACTGTATTCTAAACTCCCATTAATTTGAATTCTTTTAATTTATATACATTTGTACTTTATATGAATGAAGAGTTGGAAATAAGTAACTTACTTGGGAACTTTACAGAAAATAGATGATTATCTAACTTAGGCCTATTAGGACATCGCTAATTAATTTGTCTCATTTTATTTTACTTATTCATATGTATCTTTTGTTAAAATATTATTTGTACAGCAACTAAAAGTTGTAAAATAATTATTTCCAAATGATTTCAGTTTTCATTAATTTTGAGAAGCCTTTCTAGCCCTTAACATTTGGAATGAATTACATTTAATTACATTATTCAGTTGTGCAAGTTAGGTTCCCAAATAGTCAGTGCCTGGGCCTGAGGTTGAAGTATAGACATAGTGTGTAGTGGGATGAAGATTGTAGGAGGGGTTTTTCTCAGACCCAGAATTGCCTAGAACAATTGCAGGGCAATAAACAGGAAAAGGGGGTTCTTGCTTAAAAAGTAGATCAGCTCTGAAGTTCTGGGCTGTCCTCCCCACCCCTGTCATATCAGCTATTCTGGCAAATGATGCTAATCCCTTTCCCACAATCACTTATGCCCCCCGATGAAGTCTGTGATCTCAGAAGCCCTTGGTTCCAATGGAAAAAGTAACATGGTGGTGGTCATGGAGAGAGGTTTGCATGTGGAAGATGGTAAAAGCAGACCTTTTTTCAAAGGTTTGTAAAAGAGTGGATTAAAGATTGACGCTATGGGGCACAAACTTCAACAAGTTATGACTCACACATTTGTACTGACTTTGACCTTTTGCCCAGGAGAGGGCAGTAACATGCTAACATTTAAGCTTTTCCAGTTGTCCTTAGCAGACACTGCGCTGCAGGAGCCAGCATAGAATTAGTCACAGTTGGGCCTCATTTTCATTCTCACCTGATCAGTGTTGAATCTTATGTTTAGTTGTTTTCAACCTTCAGCTGCCGTGGTTTGCACACACGTAGATCTAGAAGTGACACTTTTCATTTGTCCATAGGACGCTAACAGACTGGAAATCTGCAGTGACGGTCCCCTGGGTTTGATGCTGTGAGTGCTGCATGCCTCGGCCACCACTTCCCAGTGGGTCAAGTTTAAGGGCAGTTTATGCTGACCTACTTCAGCCACTGAGGTGACTGTCCTGTCCCCAACTTCTCTAGACTAACAAGTCATGCTCCCCAGAGTTTATATCCTCCATCCTACCCCACAGAACTTTACACCTCAGACTCAGAAACAAAAGGTCACACCCAATCCCTGGCCTCACCTGGCTTTGAAATGAGAGCATCATTGTGATTTTTTTCTTGTCCCTTTGTCCATCTTCACAGCAGGAGGGTTTGGCAAACTGTCCCAGCCTTATCGTGCATATGACTGAGGTTGTCAGCTTTTCTTCTGGGAGAACCTTCTGGCTGCAGGGTTTGTGGGGAGTTGTGTGCTAGTTATAGGCATTTTAGCTTTTGACCAGGTTCAATGTGGGAACATAATAGAGTATCAAAGTACTAAAAATAGAAGGCACTGAAATATAAACTAATTCTCAATATCTAGCAGTACTGTTTTGGTTACTCTTGGTAACTGGCCCAGCTCTAGCCACGGGTCACAGAGAGTATGGATTCCCTGTCTACCCACCCTCCTATCTACCTCCTACCTACTGTGTGTGTGTGTGTATGTGTGTGTGTGTGTGTGTGTGTGTGTGTGTGTGTGAATATAAGTCAGTCTGCTTTCCCTGGGGGCAGTGCTACCCATACTGGGGCACTAGCATAAATATAATGGTTAGTGAAAGAAAATGTGGGAAATGAAGGGACATTGGAGAGAGGGTTAATGTGAATTAGAGCCCCAAAGTCCCTGTAAGGTGTATGGAGAGTTCCCTAGTTCCAATCATCATGTTGGAAGGTGTGTGGAGAGCATGGGTGTTTGTGAGGTGTGTGTTGGGCTGGGGCAGGGAGGGAGAGAGATAATACAGAGATGGAACTCTCATCCTTCACAGAGTGGCTTATTTAGCAAAGCAGTTCTAGGATTTTAGTGAAATGTAAATTTCACCCCTGCTCCCTTTTTTTCTACCAGCCAGGCCACCTGTTATTTCCCATGGTTGAGTGTTTAATGATTTCCAGCCATAGGGCTTCCCTGGCTTCTCCTGGGATCTTGCTTTACACTCTGTTGAGTTGAAATGTTTCTTGAGATTCAGCCTACACTTCCCTTTGCTCAATTTCACCCCATTATCTTCTAGTTATACCCCTTGTATTACCCTCATAAATCAATCTCTTCTCCCACTTCATCATTTTGGTAGTTTGGAGCCCTATCTGTTTGCATGCGTATGTGTGTGTGAGTGTGTGTGTGCCAAGGAGATGAGTTGGAGGACAAATAGCAAGGTAAGAAATAAAAACCACTGGGGAATAATGCCTTCAGGCTGAGCTATGTGGAATTCTTTAAAGGTGAGAAGGTTTTTCTGCTTTTCCATAAATCATAAAGTAGTCTGAGGTAAAGCCCATCAAAATGGATCTAAGTAACTATAAATTATATCGTTTTCCCAGATGCTGTGGGTGTAAGTGGCATCAGGGCACTGAGAGGTGAATGGGATGGAACAGACTCAAAAGGCAGGCCCTATTGCAAAATATTTAAGTCTTGGTTTCACTTAGAATGGTGAAACTGTAAATATCTCAGTGGACTGGTAAAAATTACTAATAGAATCTATGGATTGCAAACTCCTTTCTCCACATTTTCATAAGCTTGCAATACAAATACTACTGGACCATGGACCTGCACTTACTGGTTTATGGGTCACTGTGGTTGCTTCCCGGCTCCTGCCTTGATGCTGTACCTAACACACAGGGACACTCAACCCTTTCTAGTTTTGTATTCTGTATGCTTTCTGTGGGCTGGGTATGTTTCTTGGATTAAAAATTGTATTAGTCCTTTTTGTGTTGTTACAAAAGACCTGAGACTGGGTAATTTATAAAGAAAATTTGGCTCATGATTATGCAGGCTGTATAAGAAGCATTTTAACCAGCCTGGGCAACATGGTGAAACCCCATCTCTACCAAAAATGATACAAAAATTAACCAGGCATGGTGGTGTGCACCCAGCTACTCAGGATGCTGAATTGGGAAGCTTGCTTGAGCTAGGAGGAAGAGGTTGCAGTGAGTCAAAATTGCACCACTGCACTCCAGTCTGGGTGACAGAGTAAGACCTTGTCTCAAAATGGAAAAAAAAGCATGGTGCAGGCATCTGTCTTTCTGGTGAGAGCCTCATGAAACCTTCAATCATAGTAGAAGGTGAAGGGGGAGCAGGCGTGTTATGTGGCAACAGAGGCAGCAAGAGAGAGGGAGGGGATGCATGCCATGCTCTTTTAAACAACCAGATCTCCTGTGAACTACAACAGTGAGGACTCATTACCTGGGGAAAGGCACCAAACCATTCATGAGAGATTCAGCCCCATAACCCAAACACCTCCCATTAAGCCCCACCTCCAACACTGGGGATCGGACTTCAACTTGAGATTTGGAGGGGATAAACATCCAAACCATATCAAGAATGTATTTTGTGTTTTTGAACTTCCCAGATCCACAGGAGAATTTTTAAAACTAGATTTTTAGATAACCAACGCTACTGAAGATCAACAAAGTTGATTAGTAACAATAATAATGATATTGGATGGTAATTCAAAGACTACATTCAGAATACACAAGGGGTTGGGAACAGTTAAATTCTTTTGAGGTGAGCTCCTATTTTGTTCTAATTCTCCACTTCTCTTTTTCTTTCTTTCCTGAATGAGCATGAGTTGAAGTTTCATGTAATGGCAAAAAGAGAAGAGAAGCATTTAATTGTCTTTATTTTTTAAGAAATTAAATCAACTTTATTGAAGTAAAATTTCCACAAAAATTTACATATTTTAAGTGTACAGGTCCATGACTTTTGACAAACATATGCAACTGTATATCTAGCACTCTGATCAAGAAGTAGAACATTTCCATCTTCAAAGGAAGTTCTCTTGTGCCCTTCTGCAGTCAGTTTTACTCACCAGTTCCCTACCCAAGGCAACCATCAGTCTGATCTGTGTCCTCACAAATTAGCTTTGTTTGCTCTAGAATTTCATGTAAATGGAATTACACACTATGTAATCATTTGAATCTAGCTTTTTTTGCTTAGCCAAATGTCTAAGATTTGCCTATTTTATTGCATATCAGTATTTGTTCCTTTTTATTGAGTATTGAATTAATGAATATACCACAATTTGCTTACTATTTATGGACACATTTCCAGTTTTTGATTATTGCGAATGAACCTACAAAGAACATTTACATTCAAATGTTATTATGAACATGTGTCAAAAAGTAGAATTGCTGGATCATGTAGTTGCAGGGTACAACTTTTTCTATCCTTTTACTTTCAACCCATATATTCCTTTATATTTAAAATGCTTTTCTTATAAATAACATATTTATAAGTTATAAGGGTGTTGCTTTTTTTTTTTTCAGCATGACAATCTCTGCCCTTTAAGTGGAGGGTTGGTATATTTATATTTAATGTAATTATTGAAGTGGTTAGGCTAATGTCTATGTCTTGCTATTTGGATTTCATTTGTCATTTCTGATTACAATTGCTTCCTTGTTTCTTCTTTCCTGATCTTCTTTGGGGTAAATAAAATATTCATATTTTCTATTTTATTTCCTCTGTTGTCTTCTTACTTATACCTCTACTTAGTATCTTTTTAGTGGTTGCTCTGGGGCTAAAAAATGCATTCTTAATTATGTTAGTCTATTTAGAGTCAGCATTGTATCTCTTCACACGTAACATATGACATTGCATACTTCCTGTTTCTCACTTCCTACCCATCACCTCCCAATTTTTACTTCCTGTTTCTTGATTCTTACTTCCCACTTCAGAAGTGTAATAACTTCACAGGAGGGTAATTTCATATGACTGTCCACCTTATCTTTAGTATGCCTGTTGTCCTATCTTTTACTTCTATGTATACTATAAACCTCACCTTATAATCATTTTTGTTTTAATAAACAGTGTTATCTCCTGTAAATTATAAAAAGAATGATAACATAATCTTTTATATTTACTCACTTATTTTCCATCTTCAGTACATCTTATTTCTTCTTGTAGATCTGGGTTTTCATCTTGTATTATTTCCCTTCAGCCTGAAGGCCATTCTGTCACCTAGCTTTTGTTTATCTTAAAATGCTTTTACTTCTCTCATTCTTGGAGAATAGAATTCTGGGTTGACAGGTTTTTCCTCTTTTTTGTTTTTGGCACTTTAGAGATATTGTTCCATTGTCTTCTGGTCAGCAGTCATTTTTATCCTTGTTTCCCTGTACTTCATTTATTTTTCTTTCTTACTGGCTACTTTCCAGATCCTCTCTTTAGCCAGGTCTTCAGAAGTTTATGATGTAATTAGGTTTGATTCCCTTTATTTATCCTTCTTGGGTTTGCTGAGCTTCTGGGACCTGTAAGTCAGTGAAAATCGAATTGGCATTCGGGAAATTTTTGGCTGCTATTTCTTCACATGCTTTTTTCTGCTTCAATCTCATTAAAAAAAATCTTTTGGGACTCCTCCAATTATATATAAATGTGTGTGTGTGTATATATATATATATGTTAGATTATTTAATATTGTGTCAAATATTAACATGCAGCTTTTTCATTTTTCTTCAATCTTTTTCCCCCCTTTTTCTATTTCTGTGCTGTGTTTGAACTCTAGCTCTTTACTGCAGTCAGGAAATTGTCTCTAGGCAGAGAGCCAAGGTGAAAAAAATAAAAGAATAAGAATAGATCAATGATATTATTAATCTGTCTTCAAGCTCACCAACTCTCTGCCATTTCCAATTTGCTGTTAAGCCCATACAATGATTTTTTTTTTCATTTCAGTTAGTGTACTTTCTAGTTATAGAACTTTTATTTACATCTTTTTTTTGGTAATTTTCTGCTTTTCTACTGAGATTTTCTATCTGTTCACACATTAGGGCCATATTTACTTTTAATTATTTGAGCATATTTTCTGTAGTTTTTAAGACATATTTATAATAGCTGCCTTAAAGTTTCACATGCCAAGTCCAAAATCTGTGTCACATTTTCCATTTTCTTTGTATGTATAAGTGGTTTTTAAATTAAATACTGGGCATTTTGGATAATATGCTTTAGAGACACTGGATTCTGTTGTTTCCCTTAGAAAAGTATGAATTCTTGCAGCTAAAATACTGGCTGATCACCTTGAACTTTTGCAGGCTTGATTTTATGCTTTGTTATTTCTGTGGAAAACTCATGGCATTTTCCAAGTCCTTCTAAATTGGTCAGACTCAATCTTTAAACTGTTTCCTTGAGGATTTTGTTGTAGTTTGAATGTAGTCTTTATTAGGGTGAGACTACAGTAGGTCTTATTTTGGGGTACAGATCTTACTCCTACAGAGTGGCATTTCTGGAATCTCAGACTGATGCCGCAGATGTTATAACATTTAAAGAAGGCTGTTCTACCCTGGCAGGGCTGGAACTCCAACAAGTTCCAGCACTTCCCTTTCCCCACCAGTGCTCAACCTACTAACTGTGTTTTACCTTTAACACTGTAATGGGTGCTGTCTAGAAAAGCTCGGAAGTCTTTCCTTGAGCATGTATAACTCAGCCCTCAGCCATGAATTCATAGATTACCTCATCTTGGACTTACGGGGCCCTCTTTGCACAGGTGTCTCTGATAATCCACCCCGCAGATTCTAGCCTCTTTAGCTGCCACAAGCTATGACCGCTGCTTCCTCAGCACAGTGCGGCCACTGTGTTATGCTTGGACTCCAGCTCTCTGTCCGGAAATTGTCTCTAGGCCAAAGAACCAGGATGATTATGGGCTCATCTCATAAAGTTTTCATTTTCTGAGGAATCAAAGTCTTATGCCGCTTATTGTCCACTGCCTGGAAATAGTTGCCTCACATCTTTTGTCCAGCTTTATGGTTGTTTCCAGTAGGAAACTGGCCTGAAATCAGGGATTTTATCATGGCAAAAAGCAGAAACCTTCCACTTATCTTTGTCTTTAATAATAGCTAGCATTCATTGAATATTTACTTTCTGCAGGATACTCTTCTATTTACTTTATATGTATGATTTAGTTTAATTCCCACAATAATGCCATGAAATAAGTACTATTTTTTTTTTATCACAGTTTTATAAGCGAGGAAACAGATGCATAAGGGGCTATGTAACTCATGGCAGGAAACTCAACTAGTAAGTATCAGAGTCTGAATTCAAACCCAGGCAGTTTGAATCAAGTTAATGCTTTTAAATCATATATTGTCTGACTTGACAATAGCCAGTGCTCTGGGAATATCATTCAGTGTCATTGTTACCATGGAGAAAATGCTTTTCTCCTCTAAGGATGCGATGAAGTGCTTCATAAATGCACATATGATTATTGGCATGGGAATCCCAATAGAGGGTGCAGTCATGTTATGTTCTGAGGTTGGTGTGAAGTTAAGTAGTTTATTGAGTCCTGTTTTAGCATAGCAGTTACTAACTATGGCTTATAGTCAAGATTTGTATGATACAGAGGGCTTACAATTTTTTACTGGTCACATATGCTAGCCTTTTGAATAGCTATGACAGGGCCAAACTTACTCAGCTATGGCTCTTTAAAACCCTAAGTTAATCTTATGTTTCCATATACTTTTCTCATCTATGGACCAACTGTTCCTTCTATCTCTCTATCTTACAGTCCCAGGAGTTCCTGGCTGTCTATTCTCAGAAAACTTGGGTCTTCTTTTAGAGGGAAAATGGAAACAAGCATCTCATCCATTCAGGTGAACCAGGAAAAGGGGAAATAAGACAACAAGCTGCTGCTTGTGGTCGGATTTTTTTAGCTGGAGGCCTAGAAGAGCACCAGAGCAGAGTGTTTTCTGGCTGCTGGTCATAGCTGCCTTGACAGATGATCAGAGGCTGAGGATGTATGAGCACACATGGCTTTGTCGACATCAGAACTGGGAGCCATGCTTTCTGTATAGAGCGCTGGTGAGCATCACTCCTGAGGAGTGAGTGCAGCAGCAAGTGGAAGCCAGGCGTCAGGACTCAGCATGTGTATTGGGGTCTTGGCTTCCTGCCAGTGATGAAGTTGTATGTGATGGCCAGATGCCCTGTTATGGGCATCTCCCTGTTATGTCTCCCTGTGATGTTATACCCGCTTGGTAGCCTGTGGAGGAAAGAGGATATCAACCTGGGGTAGGAAGAGAGATGTGCTAACAGAGAAGCACTGTGGAATAGCAGGCACAGACCTGGATTCTAATCTGAGTTAAAATCACTTACAAGCCCTGCAGTCTTGTATAAGTTACTTAACCTTTCTGAACCTTGGTTTTATTAATTCTAAAGTGGGAGTCACAATGCCTGTCACATCCCACCATTAAGAAATTTTGTGAAGAAAAGGAAATAATGTATATGTAAACTATAGTATCTAACTCTATTTCCAAATAGTTTCATAAAGATGAGAGTCAATGGCATGCAACTTCTGGAAATGTAGTTTTTGTGTAGTTTTTGATTTTTTGAAAAAACGTAAATGGAAACAGTTGGCTGGAGAGATTTGGACACAGAGGAAGAGTATGGGTAGGCATGGGTTGTCAAGGAATATTAGGATTTGAGTCTGTGAGAGTCACTGAAATCAGCTGCCAAGATGAGCTAGTGAATTAATAAACATTTTCTGAAGTCCTCTTGATACTTAGCACTAGGCTAAATGCTACAGAAAACACAGCAGAAATAGAAGGCAGAATTCATGCCTCTATGGGCATATAGTCTCCTCAAGTGTTAGGACTTGGTGGTGGTAACAGATGTTTTAGGAGAATCAGCAATTTGAGTAGGCTGGTGGTGAGCAGAAGATATTGAAGGTTAAGAAGAAGGTTTGAGGAGGAGGAAAATATTCACTGTTACTGCTTCTAGCCCTGCTCACCTTCAGGTAGGGTGAACCTCATTCCGTTAGCTTAGACCTGTCCCCCTCCCAAACCAGGCTTTACCACAGCAAGTAGCTCTACACATTCCCACCTGTAGTGTCTGGCAACTTGGCCATGCACCTGCAGCCATACCTTCAGTTCTTACAGCCTAGTTCCACCATGGGCCTCTACTTTACTTTCTTGGTTTCCTTTCTAATTCCTCTGCAGGGCCACATGCTCATCTTTGAGTCTTAGCTACTCTGGCTGGTACCTGATACCCTTCCTGCAGAGGTACCAGCAGCATCAGAGGCATCCTAGAGAATGGCTAGTGGGTTGCACTTGGGAAGGCAGGGTTAAGTGGAGAGTAAAAATAGAACAGAATTGCAAGTGTAAGGATATTCAGGTAGGGCCATATCAAGGAGATGTCTGGGGGAATGGTGATTCAATGGGTTATTAGCTAGAAACAGAGATTGTTGTTAAATTAATCTACCAGTCTTGGAGTTCAAGTAGTGACCAAAACAGAGATATATAGCAGCCACATTAAATTGATTGGATAGAAGGTGCTGCCCCAGGGAAGGGTTTCATCTCTTGGGTCCTACCTGTGTTTCAGTCAGGGTCCTGGCAGGGAGACAATGGCATACTCAAAGGGTTTAATTGAAGAGAGTTTGATAAAGGGACTATTTGCCGAGGTATGGGAAGAAATAAGAGACTTAGCATGAGCTGATGACTAACAGGTTGGAGACTAGCAACAGCTGGAAGCTGTGATCGCCCCGAGTTGAATGGGCAAGGGGAAAAGGAAACATGCCTCGGGGGACCTGGTGAGAGCTGTAAGCTGTAGCTATGCAAGAGAAGCTGCCCAACAGTAGCTGTGGCCACACACACACACACGCACACGCACACGCACATGCACACGACAAAGCCCTTTTCCTTGCAAACAACAGTTTACCATTATTTTGGAATACCAATGAAGAAATACCAATAGTTTTAAAGGAAGTCTTTCTACTTACCTTCTCCGGGAAGAGAATAGTGTAGAAATTAGGCTTTTGTAGTTAAGGGTTGGCTGCTTTCTACTTCATCCTGATTTCTGCGAAGTCTAAAATCAAGATTCCCCCAACCGTTTTGTTCTTGACTGACCTTTTCTCTGGATCCTTCCTAGTTCTGGAAATCTCTCTCATTTAGTCTTAGTCTTTCCAGTAGAAGCTTTAGGGTAGGCATCATAGAAAGGCCTCTCTGTGTCCTCTCCCTCAGGACTTCTCTTCCATGTTCCCATCCATTTTTTTGAATGCTTAGTACATCTAAAATAAAGACTTTTGACTGGGTGTGGTGGCTTACACCTGTAATGCACAGATTAGTAGGCAGACATTTACTGCCAATTTAGTGGTAGGCATTGCTGTAGTCACTGGGAATGTAGTGATGAAGAAGATAGACAAAAGCCCTGTTGTAGAACTGACTTGCTAGTGGAGGACATAAATATTAATCATGTAAAACATGATATACATTTAGATAATGTAAAATTCCTAAAAAAATAGAGAGAGTTTAGGGTTCTTTTGGGTAATGTAGTCATGGAAGATCTATTGGAGTAGGTGGCATTTGTGCAGATACCTGATAGATCAAAGAGAATGGGCCACTAGAGAGCCAACAACCAGGACAAATGCCCCAACACAGGAGCGAGTTTGGTATGTTTGAGCAGTAGCTAGACAGTCAATGTGATTGGAATGTAGTGAGCATAAGTGTATTAAAAAAAGGAATTTGGAAGATAGATAGGAACTGAATCACGAGGGCCTTCTAGGCTACAGTAAGAGGTTTGGATTTTTATTCTGCAATGGAAAGTCACTTTATTCTAAGTGTGATGGAAAGAGGATGATTGGAGGATGTTGTCTTTTTTATGTTTTAATCTAGCTAGAGAATGAATAGTTTGTAAGAGGGAGAGATGCTTAGGTGGCTGTTTCATCATTTAGGTGAGAAATGATGGGGATTAAGGTCACAGTTATGGAGGTGGTGGACAGTGTTAGATTCTAGATATATATTCACTGTATAGCTGACTTAACTTGCGGAGGGTTGCATATGGAGGGATGAAGGAAAGAGAGGAATTGTGGATGACTATGCAGTCGAATAAATGGTACTGGTATTAACTGAGACATGGAAGACTTGGGGAGAGGCAACTTTGGTATAAGAAAATAAGAAGTGTTTTTTGTCTGAATTAGTTTGAGGTATTTCTGATTTAGAAATCCATTTGAGTCTTGAGGTTTGAAGAAGTCAGAACTAGACTTATCAACTTGGGAGTCGTCAGCATAGGGATGGTATTTAACGTCATGGATATGGATGCAGTCATTTAGGGAGTGAGCCTAGTTAGATGGAAAAAAATATCAGGTATCAATCCCTGGAGAGATTTTAGAAGGTGAAAAAAGGAGGAGAGTCAGAGAGAGACAGAAAAGGCTGACCACTGAAGTAGGAAGAAACCAGGATACTGAAGTATTATTGAAGCTAGGAAAGGAATCATTTCACAAATAAGAGGATAGTCAACATTGTTGAATGCAGATGACAGAGGAAGATGAGATAGCAAGTTGACCATTGCATTTGGTGATATGGGGATTACTGGTGACGTCTATACAAGCAATATCGGTAGAGGATTAAAGGGAGAATAGAGTGTGAGTAAATGATGTTCTGCAAGTATTAGGAAATAAATGCTACTGGGTCTTTCAACTAGTATAATTTAACATTTTTAGATTAAATATTTTTTTTCCGGTCAAACCACCTCTATATGACCTCAAGTGCTTCTAGGTAATGCCTAGAACTGAACTAGTAGACCACATGTGATCTGTCCCACGTAGAACATACCAGGAAAACATTTTTCTTCATTCTGAGTATTCTATGTTTACAGTTGTAACCTAAGAGAGATTGCATTGCCTTTTTTTTTTTTTTTTTGACGATCACATTGAACTTCTGATTGATATTATCATCTAAGAGCTTTAAATCTTGAACACACATGCTATTTCAAAGCAACTTCTCCATCCTATTATTATATAGATGGGGTTTTTTTTAGGGGGGAGGCTGCAGTTTGGACTGAAGTGCTGGATCTGGTGGTTGTCACTGTTGCACTTCATCTTGTTTGATTTGGCTTGCCAAGGTCTATTTTACATCCAAATTCTGTCACTCAGGGATTGATGTCATCCTTTTATAAGCAGCTCCCTCTGCCTTTGTCCAAATCATTAATAAACATGTTAACTGCTTCACACATTCTGTGGAAGTAACTGGGTATAAATTATAAATTACTGATACATTACTACAAATGTAGACAAACCAAAGGCCATTTTTAAACACAGGTTAATGGTGGGAAGGCCCCACAACATCAGAGGGTCTGGTTTTTACTGGCTGAAGATCAGGGGCAGGTGGAAGCTGCTGTTGCGCGGGTGAGTTTGGACCAGTTCACAAAGGCTCCTTCTAAGCTGCATTCCCCTCATCTAGCTGTGAACCTCCTTGATTGCACCAGGAATCTGCCCACCATTCTCTCTTATAGTCTCAAAGATCTCATAGGAAACTTGGCCAAATGCCCCCATTGAAATCAAGATCCCATGTATTTATGTTTGTCTGAATCACCAGTCTAGCAATCCTATCAGCAAAGGTTATAATAAAGTTCTATTAAAAAATAAGGTTAATAACTTGTAATAATTATTTATTTATTTATTTTGAGACAGAGTTTGGCTCTGTCGCCCAGGCTGGAGTGTAATGGCGTGATCTCAACTCACTGCAACCTCTACCTCCTGGGTTCAAGCGATTCTCCTGCCTCAGCCTCCAGAGTAGCTGGGACTACAGGCATGCGCCAACATGCCCAGCTAATTTTTGTAGTTTTAGTAGAGATGGGGTTTCACCATTTTGGCCAGGATGGTTTCAATCTCTAGACCTCGTGATCCACCCGCCTCAGCCTCCCAAAGTGTTGGGATTACAGGCATGAGCCACTGCGCCTGGCCGATAATTATTTATTTAGCATATTATGGTGTTCAGAGTGCTTTAATATGTGTTTTCTCACTTAACCATTGCAGTGAACCATCACAGTAACCCAGTGTTACTGGGTTCTAGGGTGCTTTATTTTGCAGATGAAGAAATTATCAAGGAAGTGAAGTAGTTTACCCTAGGTTTCATGACTGCTTGTAAATGGTAAAGCTCAGATTCAAACCACTGACATGGAGTTTGGAAATGGGACCTAGGCACGTCATTATGTCAGGCTGTTGTTCACAGGTGTCAGGATAGAGGAAAGCTGGATGCTCCATTAGACACTCAGGGCTTTGTTCAGGCCCAGCGTAGTAACAGCAGGTATACAGCAGAAGACAGTTTACAGCTATCCAGCACTAATGGAAATCTTCTTTAGCATAACGTTAAGACCTGCCTTTCCCAAACTCAGGATTGGATCTGGGCTGAGACTATGTTGTTAGGTTATTATTACTGGCAGTTGGGCAGGGATAGGGCAGAAATGGACCAGTAATGAACCTATGCTGATTCCTGGTGATCACATACTGTATTTTTTAAAGCAACAGCACCATTTGTTTAACAGTTTGGTTTAGAGCTTTTCTGTGAATCTGCAAGTTAGAACTGGTCATATTTTATGGATTTTACTGTTTTTTTGTCTGTCTTAAAAATGACAACCCATTCCTGTCTGCCATTTAGTTATCTTTTTATTCTGAGTAATTTCTTAAGGATTGTTGATAATGATTCTTGAATAAACCTTCAGGTTATTTAAGTATCTTTAAAAGCAAGACTTATGTGCTAGACACAGTGAATTCAGGACCTACTTACTAACTGGGAATTTGAACAGGTTTCTTAATTTTTAGTTACTCATCCATAAAATGGGAAAAATGATAATACATACTACATAATATTGTTGTAGGGACTAAATTAGTTAATGCTTATTAAGTATGTAGCACAATGCCTGGCATGTCTTAAGAACTCAATAAACACTAGCCATTGTTGTTAAGTTGTTGTCATTGTCCCGGGACAGTACCTGATGTATATGTTTAAGTGACTTGACTACTTCTTAACTATTTCTTTTCCCATATAGTGTTTCAGTTTTATCTTAAACCATGTTTGCCTTACCCTTTGCAGTTTGAAGATCATTTTCCTTTGTGGAAGATATGAAAAGCAAGATAAAAGTTGGATGCCTCTGCCTTCTCTTTGTCATCTTTTAACCTTCCATCATCACACAAAACTGTTTCTATCACTTCCTGGATCACTTTCTTTTGAACATAGCTTTAACAAGTCTTTTACCATTTTTTTCTAAGCTTTAGCCACTTTTCTTACAAGTTTATCCTTATATACTTTTATAACTGTTCTGTTTTTATATATTATGAGTGCATCTTTATCTTCTATATATTTTGTTACATAATCTGATTTCATCACATAACTTTTTAGGTAACCATATTATCTCCTTTAAATATCTTCTGAATTAGAATTGTTAGCTATTATACAGCCAGAATGAAATAATTTAAAGCAGTGAATCTCTTTTAAAATCACATTGCTCTTTTAGATGTGTCCATGGACTCAAATTCATTATTTCTTTTTTTTTTTTTTTTTGAGATGAAGTCTTGCTCTGCCATCCAGGCTGCAGTGCAATGGCGCAATCTCAGCTCATCACAAACCTCCACCTCCTGGGTTCAACCTGCCTCCACCTCCCAAGTAGCTGGGATTGCAGGTGCATGCCACCATGCCTGGCAAATTTTTGTATTTTTAATAGAGACATGTTGGCCAGGCTGGTCTCAAACTCCTTACCTCAAGTGATCCACCCGCCTCAGCCTCCCAAAGTACTGGCATTACAGGTTGTGCCACTGCTCCTGGCCTCAAGCTTTTTATTTTCCTTATCATACTTTCCACAGCATCCCCCTTTCCTTTATTTATTTATTTATTTATTTATTTATTTATTTATTTATATTTTTTGAGACAGAGTCTTGCTCTGTTTCCCAGGCTGAAGTGCAGTGGCAGGATCACAGCTTACTGCAGCCTTGGCTTCCTGGGCTCAAGTGATCCTCCCACCTCAGCCTCCTGAATAGCTGGGGCTACAGGCATGTACCACCATACCCAACTAATTTTTTTTTTTTAAATTTTTATTCTTTGTAGAGATGGGGTCTCATTATGTAGCCCAGGCTGGTCTCGTACTCCTGGGCTCAAGCGATCCTCCCACCTCAGCCTCCCAAAGTGCTGGGATTACAGGTGTGAGCCTCTGCATATGGCTGCACCCTCTCTGTTAGCTAGTATAAACACCAGTAGGATGTAGTCATTTTCTCACTGGGACATCATTAGTTCCATATAACCATCTAGGGCAGGGGTTGGCAAACTACAGTCTGCAGGACAAATCTGGTCTGCTATTTGTTTTTATAAATAAAGTTTTATTGGAACACAGCGACATCTACTTCTTTAGGTAGTGTCTATGGCTGCTTTTGCACTTCAAGGGCAAAGGTGAATAGCTATGACAGAGGCAGAGACCATATGGCCCACAAAGTGTAAAATATTTACTATCTGTCACTTTACAGAAAAGAACATTTCTAGCCTGTTACTAAGGCTTCCTTGAGGTGGAAAATTAAATCCCCAATAGCAGCTCTTCTCAAAGATTTCATAACCTCCAGGGAAATACTGCTGTTAGAAGGAAAAATCAGATGCCCTGTTTTAAAAGAATTAAACTTCTAGCATGTCTAAATAATTGAAGTCTTGTATCGCTATCATATCTTGCCTTTCTGCCAGTTTTGTGATTTCTTTCAGTAAATATATTCAATATCCTCTGTCAGGCTAAGATGCTGGGTGGTCTCTACTCTTACAGTGATATTATTATCTGTCTTATTTTATCTTTCACCCAAATGCTCTTAGTCATATATCTTGGTTCCTGAATTTCCATACACATTTACATCTCCTTAAAGGCTTTCCATACAAATGTGTGTTTTTAAAAATATAGGCAGAGCCAGGTAGGTGGTAAAGTCCTTGACTTTGCTCACTTGTAGACTCACTCTGCTCCTATAATTGTTGGACGTCCTTCCCGCCTCTCATCCAGGTTCCATTCATGGGGGCAGGATGATGCTGGAGTAACTGGAGAAGGAGGGTTATCATACAAGGTGGTCTCTGAGCATATGCTGTCAACTGGAGGAGGATAAAACCAGTCAGGAGAGTAGCTGCTTCTGCTCCCAGAAGGACAGGAATGTACATTGCTTAGGTGTGGGTGGACTTAAGGATACACGTAAGGCAAGGGTCAATAGCCCTGGGATTCAATAAGGTACAGAACAAAAGCAGTGAACCTGGAAGTGATAAATGGGGGATAGATGTCGCTTTTTGTCATTGGGTGTGTGTTGCTGAAGCTGGAGTGGCTTTTTGAAGATTCTGGATTCTAGTAGTTCCCTGGCCTGGTCATTCCATCCATCTCCAACATCTTCTCATTTTCTGCCTTCTGAATTTGCACCATTTCCCTTTCTTCTCCTTGGTCTAGATGGATTTATTCCCTCTCTAACTCACAGTTTCATATACACAGGACTTGGCCTTTACCTCAGATCTGGCATATTCCTGCCCCTTTCCATTGCCTCCTCTGATTGTCAGTTGCTAAAATGTATTCTTTCTGTGTACTTTAGTTTTCTTTATCTATGAACTCTTCAAATTGAAAGGAAGGAAATATTTTAGTCTGGAAAGAATGATGAGAAAAGAAGAGTTAATAGATTAATGTAAAAGTCAGTCACTGTATTTTAACAATAGGTCATTCACAGTACTTATTGCAAGAACCATTAAAATCATCAACAGGTCATTAATGCTGACTTTGAACCAGCTCATCAAAATTGCACTATTAATAGCTTCAATAGCTTTGAAATGTTTGAATTTTAATAGCCGAGAATTAAAGGTGGAGTAAGGTGACTATTGGGCTTGGTTAGTTTTAAGGCTCTTAGGGAAGTGCAGGGTGTTTCAGGGGTCCTTCTTTAAGTGTGAGGCTAATGCCATAGATGGTGGTGAAGGCAGCTTGATCATAAAGCATCTGGTGCCACTGTCCAGGGAGAGATAAAGTGTAAGAAGTACCGGTCTGACCTGCTGAGCCATAAACATGTTTCTTTTCAAAATGGTGGAAATCAGAAAAACAGGCTGTGCTTTGAAGATTCTGTCAGTAAACATCTCAAAAATGACAGCTGTCCTACTTTCTTTTGCAGTCCTTTTGTGACATAACAGCTCTCCTTTTGTTGGAGTCTCTTCTAACATCACATTCCTAAATTACTCCTTAATTTCTTCCTGTTATTCCTGCTCTGTTATGCTTCATAAAATAGGATTTTGCAGAAAACAGGGTCCTGGGTCAAGTTTTTATGGGAAGCCACGATTTTGCCTGTAGTCAAAGACTGGGAGCTGCTGAGAGCTGTTTCTAAGGTGAAGCCAGGCTAAGTGGAGGTCAGTGCCATAGTCAAAGGCAGCACTGGCGCTTCAGCCATTGTTTTTAATGGTCCTCTTAGTGTTGGGTTGGTTTTCGTTTCAGGTGTGCATTAAATGATACCTGGATTCTGGTTTTTATATATTGTTAAAGCACAGATTTTGTTTGTCTTTTGAGGTTTTGGAGGACAGTTAGCATTTCTACCATTGCCTTCATTTTTGTTTCATGATTATAGCCTTAAGGAAGGTTTTGTCCACGTCTGTGCCTAGGCATAGATAGTGGGAAATAGGAAAATACCACTTTTGCACCCTATGCTCTAGGGTGTAAAACTGCAAAAATTAAATAAAATGTAGATTACCATTTAGAGAGGATAAGGAGATCTCACACAGAAATAGAAGGGTTAAAAAAATCACACACTTTGGAGGAATATGTGAAAAGTTGCCATGGTGTGAGAAATATAGATATCAGTGAAGATACAGATATTCCTCTTTTTGCTCCTCTAGATCCTCTTCCCATTCTTCTCACTCTGCTTTGACCACAATGAGACTGAACCCTGTAGACTGGATCAGTGGATTTCCTAAGAATCTGGTTAGCGTTGGCCAGGAGAGAGCGGTCAGGAGGGTGAGGTTAGATGGCCCTTTACCCAGTTCCCTCTCTCCCTGCTGTGCTGTGGGTTGAGAATCCCTGCCTTCTTCTCCCCACAGCCACATCTCCTGCAGGGTGGCCACTCTTACACATCCAGCTCCTGCTGGGTTCTATTAGCAGCTCCCTCACCTTTGTTCTTTGGGGGAGCAGGGGTGATAACAGCTCTCACAGTTGTCAGAACCCGGGTATTTCACCAGTCCTTGTTGGTTCCCCTTGACTCTGCCCAAACCTTTTAAAATAGTCCCTTCATTAAACTCTCCTCTGTCTTCCCATTTGGAGTTGCCATCTGTTTTATGTTGGGACCCTAACTGATACTATCCTAGATACTTTATCCATATACAACATACCTGTTACTGTCTACCACTTTTACATGCTATGTGCAGTGTATGTCTTGGGTCTTTTTAAAGCACTAACCAGAATGTGGCACTGACTAGTCCCCCCAGAGGCACAGGTTATAAATTCTGGGAAGAAAGAACAGTAAGAGTAAGATTCTCTGTTTCTTATAGGGTAAGAGATGAATCTTGATTCTCTCCAAAACTGAGAAGAAAATATTCATCCTTCCTTTTCAGATTCTCCTTACAAGAGAGTGGCCTTATTAGTTATTGTTGGAGCAGCTTTCTTATTCTGGCCCAAAAGCACTGTAGGTGAGTTGTCATGGAGACAGTGTAGGGTGTTTGTTGAGCAGTGGAAACATTTGGGCTGAGGGTAGACTGGCTTCACCTTTAGACTTTATTTCCTCTTTTGGTCCACAGTGGCTAAATTTTCTGTAATCAGCAAATATGGCCCTTAAACAAGGAGCTTCTTTTAGCCCCAAGCAAAGATGGCGGCATCCCTCCATGCTTTTTACCCGGGAGAGCAGGGCTGTTGGAAAACAGCAAGTATATTGTGAACATTAATCCCTTTACCCTGGATAACCTGATTCACTTTTAGTATACTTCTCTAAACTCCCTTGGATTTATTCTCTGCCTACTCTCTCTCTTTAAAGAAAATATGTACTTAATAACTCAGACAATGTACCATAGAGGTCACTTACCATGGATGTATTTTGCTAATGTCTAATGTGTTGTACTTTATGCAATATAGAACTTTAATGGCACTTAAAAGTGCCTCATCTCATTGCAATTTCATGTCTGATTCTCTGCCTTCACCTTAGTTCTAAGGTTAGGTGATTTGTTCTGTTATGTGTGAATATTAGAATACATTTCTTTTTTCCAGAAAAATGTCAATGTGAATTGTTTCCAAGATGAATCTAAACACTGTGATTTTAAAATAGACTGCTTTATCTGTTGTGGTGTTTCTTACACTAGTGTCTGAAAAATATTTTGAGAATTGCTGAGCGATCAGATAAACAAAATGTAACAGAATGCATACCCTAGATTTAGTGGAAGCTGCATCTCCATTATTGGGGCCTTTTTTTTTTTTTTTTTTTTTGCAGCTCATATAAAATAACATTGCTTAATTTCAGGAAAAAAAGAACTATATTAGATTTAAAAAAAAAGGAAAGGAAAAATGCCAGGTGCTTCCAAGGATGTAGGTAGCAGGAATTAATAGTTTTGTTTTTTGTTTTTTGTTTTTTTTTCTCAGAGATATGCTACTGGAATAAGTGATGCTAGATAGTTCAATGTCTTTGTATCAAAAAATCTTCGTGATACTGTGCTTAAGATTAGAATTCCAGGAAGAGAGCATCCTTTTGGCCCAGCATAGATCACTTGTCCATCTTTTAAAAGGGAGGTTGGGGCACGTTGTTTGACAATTCCATGGAGATTTTATCCACTGAAGGAGAGGTTGTTTCCCAAAGCATAGTTTTGGTGCTGTTACCACCAGTAGGAGATCAGGTGCCCAGCAGGCAAAGCCAACAGATATCCACTTCGGCATCTCTCTTTAGTTTTTTGTTTATCTCTTTTCCAGATCATTAACTAAGATGTTAAATAAAACTGGACTTACCACGGGTGCCACAGGCTCCCCACCAGGCATTCCTCAGCCCGTGTACATTATCTTTGATAATTATTCATTTGCCTTTAGTCAGGTTTTAGCCTCTGTGATGAGTTTTACACTCTTGCCCATTTGAAATTTTATGCAGTGCTGTATCAGTGTCTTTTTTGGAGTCAAAATGTATTATTTCATTGACTGTGTGCTCCTCTCTGCTAATCTTGTAATCCTAACCCAAATAACAATTCAGTTTGGAAGACTGCCATGTGGTCAAAACATCAGCTAGTTTTTTCTAGCCAGCTTCCATTGTGGAAGCAGGGGTTTGAGCTCGGACACCCAGGGCACCCTGCTATCTGCCACTCTGGCTAATGAACTGGAGACACCATGTCTCAGATGACCTGCTGAAGCACTTTAGTGCTCTCTGAACCATTGAGGAAAGATTGAATTAGATTCAGTCTACTTGTATAACCTAAGCATATTTTACACTACTCAAATCCAGTAAAAATTGGTAATGATAAATATTATATAAGCGAGCTTACTGTCTGCAAGACACCTTCCTAGGTACTTTGCTTGTGCCACCTCTCAAACCTTCATTCCTACCCTAACAATCCTGAGAAATAGGTACAATAATGCTCGTTTTCCTGATACAGAACCTAAGGATTAGAGGCAAAATAACTTGGTCGAGGTTATGTATTTAACAATATATCAATATATATTGCATATCATGCAACCTCTGTTGCTGCTCTTGCTTGGTACATACTTATCTGCCTCTCCATCTATCCACTGATTCTTCAATTCAGGGAATAACATATTTATCGCATGCCTACTGTGGGCCAGGGACTGCTAGAGATGCGCAGTACTGGGCACGAAGCTCATTAGACACAGTGTCTTCCCTGCCACCAAGGATCTGGCATTCTAGTAGGCTAAGAAAAGATATATATGGAAACTCTGACTTAATTGAACCTGCCTTCCTGTTCACAGAGAATGTACAGACTTTCAACCTCCCCAATACTGCTGTACCATCTGAAATCCCTTCTGGAAAACAGAAGAGAAACTTAGATGGACCTATAGAGAGAAAGATGTGCAGTGTGTTGCAAACTCTTCCATCAAGATACTCAAAATTACAGAGGAGGGTAGAAGCTCATCCTTCAGGTTGAGAGTGCAATGTCAAGCAGCCTTCTGCAAGAATTATTTTCTCTTAGGTTTTATATTTTGTCCTAAAACTTTTTTATTCTACTCTATTCTATTCTATTCTATTCTATTCTATTCTATTCTATTCTATTCTATTCTATTCTATTCTAGAGACACAGTCTTGCTCCTGTCACCCAGGCTGGAGGCACAATCTCGGTTCATTGCAACTTCTGCTTCCCGGGTTCAAGTGATTCTTGTGCCTCAGCCTCCCAAGCGCTGGAGCTACAGGCCTACATCACCACACCTGGCTAATTTTTTGTATTTTTAGTAGAGATGGGGTTTCACCACATTGGCCAGGCTGATCTTGAACTCCTGGCCTCAAATTATCTGCCTGTCTCAGCCTCCCAAAATGCTGGGATGACAGGCGTGAGGTACCATGCCCGGATCCTAAAACTTTATTTTAAAATGCCCTTTCCCTATAATATTTCAGTGATTATTTCAATATAAAAATAAATTTCTAAAATTACATACTATTGAGTAAATGGCTCAAGAATACATATTGTGCTTTGTTACGGTTTTATGTATCCTCAGTGCCGTCAGGATTGATACAAGTCCTCCAACTTGAGAACTATGGGGCAGACTAATGTATTAGTCAGGATTCACAGAAGCCACCTTGGGTGTTTTGAAGAGGAAGTGGTTTGATACAGGGAATTTGAGGTTTACACAATCTTTAGAAGGCTGGAGGAGTGAAGAACAGAAAAGCTTCATTCGGGAAAAATGTAAGTGAAGGACTACAGTGAGGCAAGTGGGTGATTCTCCGGAGATGCCTGATGTCACCAGCAAAACTGTACCTTTGCCACAGGCCAACATCAAAGTGACGTCCTCCAAGTACACCTGGAGCGTAGCAGCTTCTCTTTCTCTTCCACCTTCCTCACCTCAGTCTGGAGCCTCTCACTGCTGGGATCTAACCAGGAACTTGCTAGCAAAAACATCTAGGAAAGGAAGGTAGTTTCTAGGCTTCATAAACCTGGAATGCAACAGAGAGCTTAGAGATGTGAGAATGGTGCTAAGGATCAACAAACAATATCCTGCACAATTACAAAATGATGTTTTTGCCTAAGATAAAACAGTCTTATCCCATCTTTTCCCTACTTCAGTTCTATTCCTTTGAATTTTCTCCTTGAGAAGTTAAAGTACCAATGAATGATGTTTCTGTGAGAAGCATAAGTGAGTTGGGGAAATTTAATTCTTTTGACTCTCATTTTTTCACTTCACCTCCTACTCACCACCCTCCTAGTTCTCTCAATCCCTTTTTTTTCTTGAGATGGGGTCTTGCTATGTTGCCCAGGCTGGTCTCAAACTCCTGGGCTCAAGCAATCCTCCTGCCTCAGCCTCCTGAGTAGTTGGGATTAGAGGCGTGAGCCACCACACCCAGCTCTAATTCCTTTTTTTCAGTGAGGAGGAGGGCTCTTAGTCCCAAGATTGTGACTGAATTCCTCTGAGGGCTTTCTACCACCCTAGGCCTCTTCAGAGATGAGCTCTTTAGGGAAGACAGAAGGGAGAAAATCTGAATTAATGGCAAGGTTCTGTGGTGTATTCCTCTGCAGGAATGTGATCTTCCTCCTGTGGTAAAGGGCATCAAATGCTCCAGCCAGTTCATCTGCATCATCGCCGCTCTCATTTTCAAGTTGATTCTGATATGACCCCAAGAATGTCTGCTTTTTTTTTTTTTAGTTCCTGAGCTCCCATGTTCCCATCAGTGTTCAGAATGGAGGGCCATGGACCCTTTCCAAGAAGACCTTCCCCCCATCAGCTTCCAATTTTCAAGCAAGATCTTGGTTAACAGCTTTATGGGTTTCATTTGGATGCTTCCCTACCTTCTTATAAATGGATACTGTCATTTTCCACTAGTAAACCCAAAGACTTAGTTTAAGTTGATGGACTGTCTTAAAAGACTGCATCACATGGCATTTGTTATTTTTAGAGATATTAATAAGTCCTTAAGAAAAAAACAAAAAGCCATATGGCCTCTACCTGGAATCTTTCATGTCAGAAAGGGCCACTATTTCTAAAATGTTGAGGTCATTCCGAAAGTACATATTAGGGAATGTTAGTTTAGGAAAGAGTTTGAATTTTCGAAAAGTTGTGAGAGAAACAAATGATTCAATTTATGGGGGTATTTCACTGGCATCATTAAAATAGAATATTTGAAGAATAGGAGTTTTTAATCCCTAACTTGACTTTGTTGGCTTTTTACATGGATGATATATTGGGACTCCTAGAACCATAAAGTATAAACTGGATTCAGAAGGTCTCTAAGAACCAAACTTTGAACATACACACTCTAACTCAGAAGACTGGAGGTAAAGGAGGTCAGGTCAGTGTGCATATTTGTGGGAAGGTTTGGTTATATGCATGCTAATTATTGAAATCAGGCAGATAAATGTAGAACTTTTGGAATCTGCGTGTGGAGGAAAAGAAACTCAGGCCCACTGTGGGAATTTCCCAGAAAGGGGTGTGAATCTCTATTCTTAGCTGGAGTTAGAAGTCTCTATTTTTTTTTTCTTTTTGAGAACAAGATAGGTATTAAATAAATGAAGTAAATGAAAATAAGTTAGTTGGACTGCTAATAGTTTTGAGTGGGTGGAAAGATTGAGAAGGATCCTAGACAAAGAAAGCTGACTTTCAAGCTAATTGTTCCAAAAAGACATCACAGAAGGGAGGGACTAAGAAATCCATTTTCCGTTTTATTTTGATAAAGCCATTCATTTTTGGAGCTACAACTACTGTCTAAAAAAGATACCTCAACTTGGTAATGTGTAGTTTATGAATCAATCATCCACAGGATTTTAGGAGAGGAAGCAAATAACCATTCCTTTAATACATTTTCTTTTCTCCTAACCAGTGTCTAGTTGCAGAGCGTGCATTGAAAATGAAAGGGAACTGGCGTTGGTTGGTGCTATTTGTGACTGATAATTAGGCAAGGGATCAGAAAAAAGGGATTTTCAATTGCTATGTGGCCATTTTTTTAACACGTCCAGATTTCAGAACATCAAACTCCTATTAATGTATAAATGCATGGTATTCGGTTGTCAAATTCAATTGAACTAAGATTTGTTGAGTATTGACTATTTTCCATATCCTTTTCTTTTTTTGAGACAGGATCTTGCTGTGTGATCCAGGCTGGAGTACAGTGGTGTAGTCATAGCTTGCTACAGGCTCAAATTCCCGGGCCCAACTTATCCTCCTGCCTCCGTCTCCTGAATATCTAGGACTGCAGGCACGATACCACCAAGCCTGGCTAAACATATACTTTCATTCACATCATTATGTTAACCTTTGCAGAAATCTTGTGAGGTATTACTATTCCCATTTTACAGATTAGAACATTAAGGTCCAGAGGAGTTAAGAGATTTGTATCTTTAAATGCACTTAAGGAGAAAAGGGTGGAACTGGTACTGAAAGCTAAATCTGATGGATGTCTGATGGCAAGTCCAGGGCTTTTTTCACAGTGCTGCCCTACTTGGTTCCAGTTTCTAGGGACCTGAATTCTATCATTGATATTGCCAGCCGACCACTGTGATGTCTTTATTTGAGAAAATCCACCCAGCATGTCCAAAGAGCCTGGTGAGGTGACCTAATTTATCAGAGGATAAAAAAAAACCAAAAAACAAAAAACAACAACAAAAAAAACCAACAACTCAAAAACTCTACCAAAAATCTGATATTTTTCTAGCATATAGCACAATAAAAAAGAAGAAAAGAACACTGTTGCATATTTTGAGATTGCCACTTAAAGTGAGATATTCCCATAATAATAGAACAAATATTTTTCATCCAAAAATTATAGGCTGGTTTTGACTTTATACCTATCAGTGATATTATAGTGTTTCCTGTGAATGTTCTAACTTCCTTCTGTACTTTGGGGTAGGCGTACCTCCTTAAAACCTGGTCTCCTTAAGCATGGCATAGAAGATCAATCTTAAGAATCTAATGGCATGCCAGAAAATTTTCCAGCTAGTCCACATTTAACCTGGTCACTGCTGTCCTCTTTTTCCTTCTTGTGCGTCACTCTATTGGACTGTACTTTATGGCTGCTTTTAGCCTCCTGACATTCCTCTCTTTAAGTTAACTGTCATTTAGTGCCTCTTATTTAAGTACTGCAGCACTTCACAATAGAGCCGGCCCACCCAGAGGGTCTCCAGCTCCTGCTGGAATTTTTGCATCACTATCGTATGAATAGTTGGCTACCTGCAGCAGCAGTGCGTGGTCTTTTCCAGGAAACAGCAAACACTATTCACATATATGGTGGGTTGCTGGGGCTTGTAAAATAAGAAGCAGTTTTGATTACAGGGTTATGGGGTTTTGTTAGTGGGACCCCATTTGGAGCCTTGTTATAATGGGATATGACCCAGACGGACATGATGTGCTTGGACTGGTTGCATATATTTGGAAGAGGCTCAAGGGAGCCCGGAAGGACTGGCAGGACTGACAGGCTTGAAAATAAAAATGGGGCCAGTATTCAGGCTTGCCCCTTAGTGTGGAATGCCCATTTCTTCCTTTGTACTTTCCTTTCTTCCCATGTTCCTTTCCTGAAATGTAGTTTTCTCTTCCCCATCTTTGCCTGGCATATTTCTATTTGTTCTTTAAGTTGCCCTCAAAGGATACCTCTTAGTAAAGCCTTTCTTGACTTTCCCTGTGCCAGGCATTGCTGTATTCTCTGTGTTCCCAGATATCTTGTGTGTACCATGTACCACATACAATAATTATTTGCTAGAGCTTTGTCACTAACTGAACTTTGAGCCCCATTGTCATCCTGGCACACAGTAATGATTAAAATACATACATACACACACACACACCCCTATGTGTGTGGAAATGGAGTGGTTTAGACTTCAATTGGTATCTAAGTACAGTGTGACTAACGTATGCCAGGAACTATGTTGTTTACTTTTGCCTTGGTTACCTTATTTCAACCTCTAAGATAAGATAATGGCCTGCTAAAAAAAGTGGTTACACAATAGATGTACATATTTGTACACAATAGATGTACAATGTGATATTTTGATATATTCATATAATTCATACACTCACACACCTGTGTGTGTGTGTGTGTGTGTCTGTGTGCGTGTATGTATATTATATATATGTATGGAGAGAGACAGAGATAGAGATGGGTTCTCGTTTTGATGCCCAGGCTGGTCTCAAATCCTGGCTTTAAGAGATCCTCCTATCTTGGCTTCCCAAAGAGCTGGAATTATAGGCGTGAGCCACCATGCCTGGCCAATAGACATTTATCAAGTGAGTAGATCAGTTTTCCTTTCCATTCCCAACTTTTTCTTACTTGGAGCAAGATTTTTGTTTTGTTTTTGTCTAGAGTAACTGGCTTAGAACAATTCACACAACACATTTAATGTTATGGAATGAAGGTCATGAAACCACACAAGACTCATGCCTTCCAAATGAGAGAATGAATCTGTTCTCTCTTAGGGCCAATCTCAGTTTGGCAAAGATGATAATTTGTTTATGATCTCAAACCTAACAAACTTTCTGATTTAAAATGAAAGTTAACTTAATATTCTTTATTGCTTCTTGGAATCTGATCTTGGCAAGATTAATGCAAAAAATATTGTGAAGTAAGGTATTCTTGTGGAATTTTTGACTGAGTGAAATGGAAATGGAAATGCCAAGGATCTCATTTTCAAAAAGTCTCCCAGCCTCTTGCCCCTAATCTTCAGTCAGTGCACAGGCTTTTATTTCCTGGCCTCAAAGATCTGGTTTTTGCTTAGGTACCGCACAGCTCTATAGAGTAATCCCACTGCAGGAGGACCCTTCAGAAACCATTACAAGCATAGGTCCAATTTATGTACATTCCCCAAATACAGTGGAACCAAGGGGAGATGTTGATTTTACCTGCATTTTAAAAAACAAATCATCTAGTTGCCTAGTGATTGAAGGGCACTAGACATAGCCATTGAGTGATCTCATTTTCCTGCCTCATCACACCAGCCTTGATGGAAGTAGCAAAGTCCAAGTAAAGATGCCAGCCAGGTGGTTGGAAGGTTCAGATGTCTTGTCCGGAAGAGTGGCTTGAGTTGGACTTTGGCAACAACTGGAGGTGGTGCTAAGGCTGTGCTAGCCAATGCAGTGGCCACTGGTCATATGTGGCTGTTTACATTTAAATTAATGAAAATTAAATAAAATAAAAATTCAGTTTTTCAGTTGCTAAGCCACATTTCAAGTGTCCAGTGGCTGCAGGGGGCAGCTATAATGGACACTGTGGATATAAATTTCCATCACTGCAGACAGTCCTGTTTGAGCAATGTTGTTACAAGGGGCCTAGAGCCTAAAACATTGTATCTTCTGCAAGATCCTGACTTCCTGAATGGCCAGGAGCAGACCCAGGAGGCACAGCTTAAAATAGAAAGTGAGGTCAGCAAATGGTTTTGGCCTGCCTGTGGCCAAGGGTTGGGTGATGCCCATGGGTACAACTAGCAGGTTTGAAACATAGCTAGTGGAGAGGAAGAAAATGGAGTGGTTTAGACTCCAATTGGTACCTAAGTACAGTGTGACTAACGTATGCCAGGAACTATGTTGTTTGCTTTTGCCTTTGTTACCTTATTTCAACCTCTAAGATAAGATAATGGCCTGCTAAAAAAATGGTTACACAATAGATGTACATATTTTGGGGGTATATGTGAAATTTTGATACATTCATATAATGCACAATGATAAAATCAGGGTAAGTGGGATATCCATCACCTCTAATATTTATCTTTTCTTTATGCTGGGAACATTTGGATTCTTCTCTTCTAGTTATTTGAAAATATACAATAGATTATTGCTAACTGTGGAAACCCTACCGAACTGTTGAGCACTAGGTATTTTTTTTTTTAATCTAACTGTATTTTTTTGGTACCCATTAATTAACCTCTCTTTATCCCCTCTTTTCTGTACCCTTCTTGGCCTCTGATAATAGATACTCTCTATTTTCAAGAGATTTACTTTTTTAGCTCTCATATGTGAGAGTGAGAACATGCAATATTTGTCTTTCTGTGCCTGGCTTATTTCACTCAACATAGTGATCTCCAATTCCATCCATGTCGCTGCAAAGGACAGGACTTCATTTTTTATGATTGAATAGTATTCCATTGTATATATTATACCACATTTCCTTTATCTGTTCATCCATTGAAGGGCATTTAGGTTAATTCCAGATTTTGGCTATTGTGAATCGTGCTACAATGAATACAGGAGTGCAGATATCTCTTTGATATGTTGATTTCCTTTCTTTGGGACGTATACCTACTAGTGGGATTCCTGCGTCATGTGGTAGTTCTATATCTAGTTTTTCTGAGGAAACCCCATACTATTTTCCATAGTGACTGTATTGATTTACATTCCCACCCACCATGTATGAGGGTTCTTATTTCTCCACACCCTCACTAGCATCTGTTATTCCCTACCTAACTGGGGTGAGACGATATCTCCTTGTGTTGTGCTCTGCTTTTTACAGATGAAAAAGCTGAGGCTAAGAGGCATTAAGTACCATGGAAAAGAGGGTACAAGCTGGAACCTGATGCTTCTGACTCTTAAGTTCAGTGCTTTTTTGGCTTTAGGGGTGGGGATGAGTGGGGATGAGGTAGGCAGGGGACCAGTAGTGAAAAGGCAAGACAATTGATTTGAAGAAATTGACCTGGTTGCCCCATTCATTCATCCCGTAGAGCCTGGTTCATGCTCAACCACTTGCTCAGAGTCTGTTGTTAAAAGCTGATGCTGACGTAAATTTTTCTTCTATGGTAAGCTTAATGAATGGAATGAGGATTTGCTGAATCTAAGATCAAAGATGAAAATATATAAAATAATATTAATATAATTAATAATAATAATGATGATGATGATGTAGCAGGTACTGTTCTATGTGCCAGGTTCTGTACTAAGCATTTTTCATAAATTAACTCATTTAATCCTTTCAGCTATGCTATGAGGTAGATACTACTATTACATCTATTTTACAGATGAGGAAACTGAGGTTTGGAGAGAGAAAGTAAGTTGTCTAAGGTCACACATCTAGAAAGTGGTCCCTGAGAAACCATTATCTCCACTGAGCATTTACAGTGGAGATGGCCTTGTGACAAGGTAGGTGATGTAAATGCTAGAAGTCCCTGAGTGTGGGGCAACAGGGAGAGTTGGAGTGTGTGCCTCATCTAGTGTTTCATATTCACACTACACAACACAACAGTTCAGCAACATCTCAATGAAGACCAGACAAAACTCACCTGCAGGTGGCATATTGCAGACAAGCAGACAGTTTGTAACTATTCAATTTTCAGAGGTTGAACCAGAGGCCCAGAGGGACAAAGTGACTCACCCAGTGCCTCACAGACAGCAGCGCCAGCAGTTCAGTGCCCTTTAGGATTCCTTCCCTGCCTCCAGCACCACAGTTGTAAGCCCTCTTGGCATAGTTGGCTCTCAAAGGGGGCACTGCTTAAAGCCTTCTGGAGGCTCTAAAAAAACTCTCTTCTGTCATCTGTTTTCCCGTCAGTCATTCCACAAGTGTCTTGGGTTGTGTGCGAGTAGGGTGAGTACATGAAGGGCATCAGGGGTGTTGAATGGAAGATTCTGGCCTCTAAAACCATACTTGAATGTTGTGCTTTCATGAGACTTTTGTTTTAGGAAAGAAAAGGAAATATGGTAAGTGTGGCTCCAACAGTACTAAAGATCTGTGTGGGATCTTCCATCCAGGCCATGTGGACTCTGGGCATTGAGTTTCTATCCTTTTCACATGGGATTGTAGCTTTCCACTGCCACTGTTACTCTTGACTCAGGTGGAAGGCTGGGGGGCATGATTGGGGAGCTCAGTTATTTCTTTCTGATGGGAGGACTGAGGAGTGAGATGAGGTGCTACCAAACCCACTGAGGTATGGGACCACAGTTCTAGCCTGTAGGACCAGGAGCCCACCTACCTCGTTTTCTAAGCAGAGATCTTGAGGAGGGGACCCAGGGATTTTTTATGTGCATCCTGACCCCTCTTACCTTCCTGCCTCTTGTTTTTCCCCATTGGGAGGCACCAAAAATGCACTTTGCAAAATGCACATGCATTCAATCCCCCGGAAGAACTCCATGAAGCATATTCATCCTCATTTTACAGATGAGGAAACTGAGACTCTTAGAGGTCTAGTCATACTGAAAAAAAAAGTCATTCGAATCCAGCACCTCCAAATACTAAGGGCACACTCCTTCCATACTGCAGTGGCTTTGACTCTTGTGCACCGGACACTTCAGATTCAGACAGAGACAGGCTACATCCTCACCCTGTGCCCACAAGTACAGAGCTCTGAGCAGGAGGCTCAGGTGAGCCCATTGCTTTTTTAGACCGGCTATACTCTCTGAAACCCTAAGGTCAGTTTCCTGCAGGTCATGTTCAATACATAGCTTCAATAGGAGTACTAATTCCTTTCACCATTGTTCACACGTCATTTCCTTTACATGCTAAACCTTTGGAAAGTGATTCACTTTCCGCTCTCGCTTTATGTTTCACTTACTTTCTCCTTTCTTCTTCTTTAACATCTGCTTGTTTCTCCTCTCTTTTGCTTCTCTCTCTCTGCTGATTCTCTGTGAGTGGCAAGAGACCCCAATTGGTTATTATTCACTGTACAGAGTTGTTAGATTGCACCCAGAGTGAATGTCAGCCTGTGATGGAAGAGCTATGGCATCAGCTCCAGCTTAATGAGCGCGCCGCGCTTCCTGGGGTGGGAAGCGCTAAGGAACCGTCTACAGCAGAGTGCCCTTTCAGGGTAGCAGCTCCTCCCTTTGTAAGGTGCAGTTGCTGAGGGAAGAGGCAGTAGGCGAGTTCTGAGGGGCTTGGTTAATTCGTGCGCACTAGTTGCTCATTTCCTGGTCCCGAGTGTGGCTGCTTTCATCTCTGTCTCTCCGCACTGCACGCACAGTATGGCAAAGCTTCGCTGCACTGATGGCAGGGGCAGTCAAGCCTGCCGTTTTCTAGCTAAACGCTTTCTTCATAGAGGAAATAGTGTGAGGGGATGGAAAAAAACAGAGAAGGCAGAGAATGAAAGAGGCTGAAGTGAGCAGGGATTTGAATATCTTCCCCTGTATGTCTGTGGTCATCCACCTTCTGCCAGGGCCGGACCACAGCACCCCTGTGGAATCTTTCGTGTGGCCTGGTCATTTTGAGGGTGCCTGTGTAGGTACTGGGCTGGAGAGAGACCCTGAGGTCTAGATCATGATTCATGGAAAAGGGAGGGAGAAGAAAATCTTTTTCCTTCAAAGCCATATAAGAAAAGGGACCCACCAGAAAGACAGAAGACATGATTTTGATTTATTGCCAGGGGTAAACAGGTAGCCAAGAAGAACTATGTGAAGAATAATGAATATTGACACAAACTACAGAGTTCGGGGGTTGTTCCTGTTTGCCAAGTGGTGAGGTCAGAGCAGACTTCTGAGGCTTGCTTGCTTTCCTTGACAAGGCCTTCTCGTTGCTTACTTCGCCAGACTTCCACATCCTCTGCCCCCGACTTCTAGCAAGGCTTTGATGTGTAGGCTCTGACATCTGATCCTTCTGTACAGTCCCCTCTGGCTGAAGCACCTATGTTATCGTTCATTCATTTCTTATTCAAAACTATTATGTTATTCTGCTTGGCTCATTATTCTTTATTTTTTTTCTTGTAAATTCTGTGCTAAATGTTCGAGATACAAAAATGAATTAGGTACAGTCATTTTTCCAAAGGAAACATGTCTAGTTGAGGAGATGATAAGACTCACTATGGGAGTAGGTGCGACAGTAGAGGTATCTAGAGGGTCCATAGGAGAAGAGAAAGTACCTGGCCTAGGGAGATGCAGAAAGGGTTGGAAAATATCTTTTACATAGCGGTGACGTGTAAACTGAAGTTTGATGGCTAGACAAGGAGAGGAGGAAAGGATACCCCAGATACCCATCAGTGTGAAAGCTGGGGTATGGAGATGCAAACAAGCATGACAGATTTGGAAACCTTGAAGTAAAGGGCAATTGGTTTGGTGTAAATGGGTTCCTGAGAGATGCCATGAGATGAAAGTAAAAATCTATGAAAGATGCAAACCACAATGATCATTTTCAGTCATGCTAAAGGATTAATTTGAATTATATCCTCAGAGCTGCAGGAATCCACTGAAGAATCTTTAAACAGAGGAATGACACAGTGAGGTTTATATTTTATAACAAAATATTTCCCTGGGAAATGGTGTGCGGCAGGGTTGCTTAGAGCAATGTGAATTGGTGGCAGAGCTCATTTAGAGACCTTCCCAATAACACTGGCCAGAAAAGATGAAGACCTTAGCCAAAGCAGTGGCAAAGAGAGGAAGAGGAAGGAGGACTTGTGTCAAAGGATTAGCTATGGACAGGAGGGGCTGCACCTTCTTTGAAACCAGAGAGAAAGGAGAGAAGGCTGCATATTGCTAGCATAATCTTGTCCATGTGTTTTCCCCATTTCATCAAGCAAGTCCGGGTCAATTTTCATCCAGGAACCTAACACCAAGGCATTTTAGAGACATAGATTCTTGCAAATACTCTAAATATCCCCTGGAAGAAATTTGGGGGTGTTTATGTGTGTGTGTCCTATCAGTTTTATAAGACTCTAAGCAATTTGAGGGAGGGCGCACATAACATTCATCCATCTATAATGTGCATCATTCAGCACACAAGGGATACTTAATAAGTATTTAATAGTAATAAGATCTGAGCCCCAGGAACATTATTATATTTGTCAGTAATGAAATAACCAGGTTTGGAAGCAATTTGGCTAGGATTAAATTTTATAAGAAAGTCTCAATTATTTGAACTTTTGAACATAGTCAAACCCATTCCTGAAACATAATGTAAGTGTCTTCCGCTCTTAGTTTGTCTAGATAAATATTTTAGTTGACTTAATTGGAGATTGTTTCTAAAACTATAGGAGGTAGTATTTCTTTGTTGTTCCATAGTCTCTGATGACCTGTCTTTAGAAACAAGAACTTTTACAATGATGCTTAATATTTTCTAATTCAGGTCCTTCCTCTCTTTCCTGATACTTATGTAAGTCGGGACAGCCACCACTCATTTGTCTGATTTACAGCACCCTTTTCTCTCTAGTTACTTCCTCATCACATTTACCTTTATTGTTGCTAGATATTCCTTCACACCTTAAAGCCCTTGCTTATCCTTTTTCTTCCCGAGTCTTTCTAATCTTTGTCCCATTTTAAGGACAAGTGAAGTGTCAGCCGTCAGGCCGCTGGATGCAATCTGCTTTCACAATGCATTAGCGCTGGGCACCAGACCATGTGGTGCCTGTGTCTGGTATGATACACCCAGTTGATATTTTTTACTGAGACTTTGATAAGCCTGATCAGAAAGTTTTACTGGATTTAAGAACAATGCTCATTATTTCCTGCCCTCCCTGTACATTCGGGTTCTACATCACTAGGACACACAGCCCTATCCTGAGGTACTAACCTGAAGGTGCTGTTATTACCGACCATTCAACATGAACAATAGACTTTTAAATACCCTGGGATGAATCCAGGTAGTCCTTACCAAAGACAAGCTCTCATTAATGGTAGTGTTCATCTTTCTTTGCTGTGGTTGTTCTCACAACCAGTCCTGGCTTAGCATATGATCTTCCATACATGTAAGCAGTAGTAAGTCGACTTTAAATGAAGCCCTCTATAACATGGCCTGCCTGAGCTGTGGAATTTGGAGCTCCAAAATTTTGCCCTGTGTGCTGTTCGAGGATCATTGGCTTTGATGAGCTTGTGGAAGGCAGAAGGAGAGAAGAAAGTATATTCATATCATTTTTTTGGAGACTGTGTTTGTTAGAGAGTACAAGCCAGCAGCCATTTATAGTGAGCATGGTGGACACACAATCCCAGGACTCCTTCTTCAGATCACTCCACTCTTTACCAAGCATTTCTAGATTCCGTGAAAGTGGCTCTTCTCTTCTGGAGCAGTGCAGCAGTGTGTTCGTGTTATGCACTTATCAGACCACTTTGAAATATACTTCCTTCAATACAAGACAATCACTGAATATACTGGTGTGTGTTTTGTGAGATGTCTCAAGCAAGGGGAGATGACTTGAAACGAGTTGTAGAAAAACCTGTTGAAGGAAGTAGTGTTATTTAACTTGAGTAGAGAGGTTCAGGGCAGGGCATGACAGTTGCCTTCATGTATTTGAAATGTTATAGGGAAGGAGATTAACATTGTTCTATGTCTCCTCAAAGATCAGGTACAAGGTAGAGGGAGACAGAGTTCAACTCATTATAAGGGAGAGCTTTAGGGTGTGATAGTTAAGAATTTTGCTCTGAGATCAGGCTTCCTGAGTTTAAATCCATCATCTGCTAGTCACTAGCCATATCAACTTGGGTACGTTTTTAAAAACTCTTTTAATCTTTAGTTTCCTCATCTGCAATATGGGACAATATTAGTATCTAACTCATGAATTGTTATGGTTATCCGATGCCATACCACTAGTTACATGCTCTTAGCATGATGCCCACAGGGATAATGCTGGCAACTATTAACAGTCTCAATTGTCTCAAGATAGTATACATGTTTAACAACAGTTTCCAGGATTTCCGATTATAACTGAGCACTATATGTTCTTTCTGTTTATTTTCTTCAAATATGTGGTTCATTGAAATATATATGTGTAGTTTTCTTATTTTTTTCTTGGATGATGGAGATTGTTGAAGGACTGAGAAGGCTTAGCTTTCAGAATAACTTAAATGGCATAGATATTCCTGTGATGTTTAGGAAAAAGTATACAGTTAGAACATCATGAGTTCAAAATAACTAGGGCATGGGGTAGGATGGGTGAGGATGCCATTCTGCCCTGCTGAAAAGTTGAATTAGGACTTTTTAAAATAAAAAAAATGCAGTTTTAGGATTTTAAAATACTGTACGCATTTCCAATTAAGGCACTTAGGGCAGTAATAAGTAAAATGTCATTCATAGACACTCCTTTAAAGAAAAAGATGAATTATCCTGAATTTTAAGAAACATTGAAATAATTAAATCTGTAATTTTCCATTTCTTGAGTTCTTGTTCATATACTTTTTTTTTTTTTTAAATTGAGGTATAACATACACACAGCAAACTGCACTCATCTCAAATATAAAGCTTGATGAATTTTTTCTTATGTATAACATCCATATAACCATTAAGCAGATAAAAATATAAAACATTTCCAACAAATCAGTTTCTTCATGCCCCTTTCCAGTCAATAGCATTCCCTGTTATGTTATTACCACTCTTCAGACTTCTGTCAACCCGAGATAAATTTTGCCTGTTCTTCAACTTCATATAAATTGAATCCAGCAATAGTACTCTTGTGTCTGAGGCCTTTCTTTTTTTTTTTTTTTTTCTGAGACAGAGTCTCACTCTGTCGCCTAGGCTGAGGTGCAGTGGAGTGATCTCAGCTCACTGCAGCCTCTCTGCCTCATGGTCTGAAGCAATTCTCGCATCTCAGCCTCCAGAGTAGCCGGGACTACAGGTGCGCGTCACCACGCCTGGCTGATTTTTGTATTATTAGTACAGGCAGGGTTTCACCATGTTGACCAGGCTGGACTCGAAATCTGGACCTCAAGTGATCCATCCATTTTGGCTTCCCAAAGTATGGGGATTACAGGCATGAGCCGTCATGCCTGGCCCTCTGGAGGCTTTTTCTTAGCATCTTGCCTATGAGAGTCTTTCATATTGTTGCATATAATGAGTTCATGCAAAAACTTATTTTTTCTAGATTGTTTTCCATTTAGAATGAATGATTTTACTGCAAATAAACTTTTGGAAATTGTGAGGCTGGGAGGAATCTTACACAGCTTCATGTCCATGTCATTTGATTTATGTGAAACATCTGACACCAGAAGATATTAAGTAATCTGCATAGTTTTAACTAATGGCTAAGTAACCTAGTATGCTGCATCTTCATAGAGATAAATCTGTTGCAAACATTATTCTCAGTAAGAGTCATGCACATAGGGTCTGAATTATACGTAGAAAATGTGAATTTTTATAAATTATATTAAATACTAAAATTACAAATTAATATGATACAAATTAATCCTATTCACTAATGGCCTGGCTTCTTGGGTTGTATACACATTTTGACAATGACATTGCTAGAACAGTTTATTCTTGTTATCCAGTTAAGGAAATCATTGTCATCATGTTCATTAACATAAGACATGAAGCACTGTGTATAACAAAATGGAATTGATTTTGCCCGATTAAATCTCAAACACATTCTCTGTCTCTTTCTCTCTTTCATACACATACAAACATATTCATAAGCAGACATACACTGCCTACATGAAATGTGTGAAAACCACACATTTTCTAGGATATAACCATTTTTCTCTAGATCAAGTGAGACATTGTCTCTCCACAACCCTATTGTTATTGAAACTCAGAAAGTTGTTCTTGGAATTGACTGAATACGGTGAAACTATAAAATAAGGATATGAGAGGAGATGGAAAAGTGGTACAAGAATTGCCCTTTAGTGCTCAGTGCACTTTAAGCTTTGACATAGGAAGACAAGAGGTCAAGTCCTGACTACCTGTGGATTTATGGGTTTACTTATAGTTAGGGGGCCCGGTACAAGATGGAATATGTTAAGTGACAGAGGCATAAAAAAAGACCATTCATTTCTGAGAATATGGCTGTGTGGCTATTTAGCCCAACCCTCTACTAAAAACAAATTAAAATGTCAATGAAAGGATGTCTGAAACCATCAAATTGCTATAAGAAGATAAGGCATCATGACGCTGAAATCCAAGAAAAGTATTGGGAGCTCTGTTTACCCAATAGTATTTGCTGATAATTAAGCTGCACTTTTCATGGCCTGGCAGAAGAAGGCAGAAACAAATCTTGGAACTCAACCCAAGTGGGGAGTCTAGGGAAACCCTCCCATATTAAGCTGGACTCTCAGAACCAGAAATAACCTGTGATTATATGCACAGGCAATTTTATGGAGAGTGTCCTTGAGGCTGAGCAGAAGGGGGCTGGGGATGGGAAAATGAAGAAAACAACAACAACAACAAAAAGCAAGACCCTATCCCTGAGAAGTTGCTGGCTCTCAGCTCATCAGAATAGTTGTAAGCTATATTTGCATAAATGAATGGTCAAGAACCCTCCAGCAGTGAATTTAGTTTGAGATAGTTCTGGGTCAGTAGTTCTTTTAAGCACCTGGCAGAAGCAAATGCAGAACTTCTTTAAGGAAGACATCCTAGATTGCTGGGAACCACCTCCCCACTCCTTCATTTTCAAGGGCAGTGAACAGTATAGTCAAGGTAAACCAGAGGAAACAACAGAGTGCAGAAACAGATCAGCACATTCTCCAGCCTTTGGAATTGTTGGGCATATATTATGAAACAACTATGCTTAGCACATTTAAATAAATAAAAGGGAAGTTTAAAAATATCTCCAGGAACCCGGAAAGTGCAAAAAGTATTTTTGAAGATTTGTAAAAGAGCCAACTAAAACTTCTAGGAACAGAAAATAACTGAAAGTATAATAAAAGCTCATCTGATTGATCTAGTAGCTGATTTGTATAGAGCTAAAGAGAGAATTAGTGAACTGGATGAGGGGTCTGAAGAATTTTCCAGAAGGCAGCAGAGAGAGACCTTCCCCACTGTCTTCCATGCATATAATTAGAGTGGTGAGAGAAAATAGTCAGAAAAAAATATATCTGAAGAAATAATGCTTTAGAATTTTCCATTTTCCATGATCACATACTGATGATAAAAAGTTCATTTTACCAGAACTACGTAACAATTTTGAATTTGTACATACTTAACAGCATGGCCTCAAAATAGCTCTGTTGATCTACCTATATTTATAAATGAGCAGATCTATAAGAAGAAAAAGTCAAATCTATAGGTTCAAAAGGCCTAATAAGAACTAAGAAGCATAAATAAATATATGTAACATTTATATCTCAAAATGATTTCTGCCTAAAAATTATGTCATAATAATACAGCAGAAAATCAACTAAGTTGAGAATATCTTAAAAGAAGTTATAGGATAATGGAGGATTATTATAGAGAAATGACAGACAGATGAACTCCTGACCTATCAAGAACAGCAAAAGCCAGGACATAGTAGAAAATTTATGTGCCAAAAGAAAATAACTGACACCTTAGAATTTTACACCAGTGAAAATGTCTTTTAGAATGAAATGAAAGTTTTAAAGATTTGGAAAAATAAAAACTAGAATTTTAAACACCAGCAAACCTTCAGTAAAGGATATTCTAATGAACATGAGCCTAAAATGAAATGTCTGAGATGCAAGATGGAGTGAAGAGCAAGTGGAGTAGAAAATGTGAACCTAAATGATTATTAGCCATTTGCAAAAAAATAAAGGTGACTTATAGTGATGCAATTAAAAACGGGAAAAATAATGACAATAAAATGTATGTATAAATTAGGCAGGAAAGTTAATGGGGTTAAAGTGTTCCAAGATACTTGTATTTTCTGAGAGAGGGGTAATGATATGAATTAAGTCTAAACTTTGATAAATTAAGTAGATGTATTTTAATTTCTAGGACAATCTCTTAAACACCAGAAACCAAATGTAGAATTTACAATTAGCAGATTGGAAATAAAAAATGATAAAAATATTCAATCGTTGTAAAGAAAGGAAAGAAAGAGAGAAAGAAGAAGAAACAGAGGAGGAGTGCAACAAATAGAAAATACAAAATAAGGTGATAAATTTAAGCCCAATAATTACATTAACTAAAAATGCTGAAATTACAAAATCATTTTCATATTGTATTAAAAATAATATTCTGTTTATAAGTGACATCTAAAACATAATGGTACTGAAAGAGTGACTATAAAAAGTTGGAAAAACACATGCCATGTAAACATTAGTCAAAATAACACTAATATAGCTATATTAACATCAGATAAAATAGACTTTAGACAGATGGGTCACTTTGATTGATTAAATATTTTAGATTATAATATAAACATTTTAGATTATATGAACCTAGTAGCAAATCTCAAAGTATATAATATCAAATTAACAGTTGTATAATGAGAAATAAAAATATTCGTGATTATGATAGGAGGTTTTAAAAACACTTCTCTTAGTTACTGAAAACAGAACACTCTAGTAAAAAGCTACCAAATATTACTTTTTTTCAAACATGTATGAAACATTTAGGAAATTGACCATTTATTAAAACTTAAATTACATCTCGGTGAGTTTCAAAGGGACTGAAATTAAGGCCAGGAAGACCTTGTGCTTCCTGATCGAAGTGTTTAGCTAAAAGTAAAAAGCAAAAGGACAACTAGAAAATCTCATATGTTTGGGATAAATAACTCATGTGTTAAAGATGAAATCATAATAGAAGTTTAGAAACTATTTTGAATTGAACAATAACTAAAATGCCACATATCATTATATGTAGGATGCAGCTAAAACAATCCTTAGAGGGAAGTTTACAGTCTTTATAGCTTATATTTTAAAAAAGAAAGAAAAATAATAAACTAGACATCTGTCTCATGAAGTTAGGAGGAGAATAAAATAATCTAAAAGAGTATAAAAGGAAGGAAATGATCAAGATGAGAGTTAAAAAAAAAAGAAATTTATGATAAACATATATTGGAAAGTATTCACGAAACCTAAAGTTTTTTTTAACTTATACATTTACAACTGTCTGGTAAGGCTGGTCAACACAAAATAATATAAGGTACAAATGGTCTAAGGAAGAAAAATGGGGATATCACTAGCTACATGAAATAAAGAGGTAAGAAGCCATTGTAAAATTTTATGTTGATGAATTAAAAAAATTAGTTGAAACAGAAAAATTATTAGAAAATATAACTCACCAATATTGATTTACAAATAAATAGAAAACTCAAAGATTATGATCATTTAAACTTCAATTAGTAGTAATAGAAATCTTCCTTAAAAAGTGTGCCAGGCTTAGTAGCAGTGGCCGATCTCAGCTCACTGCAACCTCAGCCTCCCGGGTTCAAGTGATTCTCCTGCCTCAGTCTTCTGCATAGCTGAGATTACATGCACCCGCCACCACGCCTGGCTAATTTTTGTATTTTCAGTAGAGACAGAGTTTCACTAGGTTGGCCAGGCTGGTCTTGAATTCTTGACCTCAGGTGATCCACCCACCTTGTCCTCCCAAAGTGCTAGGATTATAGGCGTGAGCCACCGTGCCCAGGGAAAAAATATACTCTTATACAAACTCTTCAGAAAATGAAAAAAGAGATGATAAGTCTTAGTTTTTTGTTTTGTTTTATTCATTCATTTTTTAAATGTATCTGCAAAGACTAAAAAATAATGTAAAGCATTATAAATTGAAGTAGAGGAAAGGAAATGCTATATTTACATATTGAAAGACTGCATTTTAAAATTATTAACTCGCCCCAAAATGATGTAAGATTCAAGTTAATTGAAATGAATATGTGGCAGATTTTTTTTTTTTGCAGAATTTAACAAATAGATTCTTATTTATTATTAACTTGAAATTGTGAACAGCTAAGGACAGTCAAAACACTTAAAGAGAAAGAATACGATGGGAAAAATTGCTTTACCAGATATCAAGATTTATTTTACATTACATTAACTAAAATTGCTCCAATTAAAAAATAATTATCAGATTGGATTATTTTAAAGCTGAATGGTGTAACATTTTTGCAAGGGTATACAAATATATCAATGAAATGGAAGAGAAAATTTCCAAAACAGAGCCCCACTTTTATAGTCACTTGATAAATAATAGAAGGGCATGGCAGATTGGTGGAAAAAAGATAGACTTTTTAATAACTGGTGCTGAAAAAATTTGATATCTGTATAAAAAAAGAAATACATTTCTCACTTCACAGCATATACAAAAATCAATTTGAGATATAAATGTGAGAGTTAAAATAGAGACACTATAGGAATATCTCATGAACTTGAACTTGGAGTAGGGAAATTTTTTTGTGTGTGTAAAGAAAAATACTTCTAAAAACAAAAGATCAGTTTGATAAATTCAACTATATTAAATTTAAAGTCTTTTATTTATCAAATTATAACAAAAAGGTAACGAAAAGACAGATCACAGAGTGGGAAAATATATTTATAAGATATGTAGCTGACAAAAGACTCATATTTACTATTATACTGTCCCATACGGTAGCCAGTAGCTACATATGCCTGTTTAAATTAAATTAAGTTTAATTTAATTTAAAAAAATGCTTCTTTATTCTCACTAGCCACATTTCAAATGCTCGATAGCCACATGTGTCTACTGGATACCATATTAGACAACACTGATTTAGATTTTATGAAGAAATATATATCCAAAATATATACAGGGTAGTATCTTTAACTTACATTCATTTATATATGTTTAAAGTATCCATAATGTATAATGAAATGAATATTCTTATATAAATGAGTCATAATAAAAAAGATAAGTCAGTGGTAAAGTGGGTAAATAGGCCCTTCCCAGAAGAAGATATCTAAGTGGCCAATAAACAAATGAAAATATGTTCAACCTCATTAGGAAGCAAAGGAATGCAAATGAAAACCACTATAAGTTGCCAATATATACCCAACTGATTGGTTAAAACATTGTTTAAACTTGGCAATACTAAATGTTGGTGAGAATGTAGAAGAGAAATACTTCTGCACTGCTTGTGGAAATTTAATTGGCCCAATTTGAAAAAAATCGTTTGGCATTATCTATTACATTTGAATCTCAGAGAAGTTCAGTTATTATTGTACTAGGATTCTTGGACGAGAATAGACATGTCAGAATTGCCCCAAATTGGAATCAACCCAAAGGTCTTATCTACATTCCGATGTAGATAAAGAAGTTGAAGTGTAATCAAAAAGTGGAACAGTACATAGCAATTAAGGTAAATGAACCACAGCTGCTCCCAGCAACATGACCAAATCTCAGAAGTATGCTATGGAGTAAAAGAAGCAAGAAGGGAAATAATACATATAGTATGATTCTAAATGATTCTATCCACGTAATGTTCTAAAACAAACAACTGAACGTACTGTTTAGGGATGTGTCATTATGTGAAAATCACAAAGAAAAGGAAGAATACAATAATAATACTCAGAATATGATTATAGTTCTCAGTGGGGGTTTCCTGCATTGGTGAGGGAGAAGGTTATAACATGGGAAGGGCACACAGGGACATTTTGGGACTCTTATGGATTCTTTATTCTGGGTGATAGTTACAGAAGTATTTGCTTCAGAATTTGGAACAATGTGCATAAATGTTTTATTAACTTTTTTTTTTTTTTTTTTTTTTTTGAGATGGAGTTCCACTCTTGTTGCCCAGGCTGGAGTGCAATGGCATGATCTCTGCTCACTTTAACCTCTGCCTCATGGGTTCAAGCAATTCTCCTGCCTCAGCCTCCTGAGTAGCTGGGATTACAGGCATCCACCACCATGCCCAGCTAATTTTTTGTATTTTTAGTTGAGACGGGGTTTCTCCACATTGGTCAGGCTGGTCTCGAACTCCTAACCTCAGGTGATCCACCCTCCTTGGCCTCCTAAAGTGCTGGAATTACAGGCATGAGCCACAATACCCGGCCTTATTAACTTTTTATATGTATATTCCACAATAATGAAGAAGGGAAGCTCTAAACTGCTTATATTTTCTTGAGTTTATTTGAAAATAAGTTGTAGAGGAAGGATATTTGAGAGTGTTCTTGAAATATGAATAGATTTAACAAATAGAGAAAGAGAAAGATCATCCTAGATTGGGAACATCATGAAAACCGCATGGGTGTAGTAAAATATGCCTGTTTGGATCCTATGAATAGCATGTGGGTGTCCTTTAGGGGAGTTCGTAGGATATAAGGCTGTTATACAGCTTAGAGATATAGCTTGTGAGATCACCATAGACTCAAAGACTATAGTGAAATTATTCCTCAGTTTAAAAAATTGTACATATATTGTCTTCTATAAAGCACATCTGTGGATTTCTCTAAAAAAAACATGGCCATAGCTACGTCTTCATAGGTTTTAGTATCAGACAAAATAAAAGTTTCCAACATCTTAACATGCTCTTCTTTGTGTAATACTACCTAACAGGAAGTGGATAGTTGGCAATTTTCCCCTTTGGCTTATTTAATTACAATGAATTATTTGGTTTAAATTATTATTTTGACATAGAAAATAATCAAATTTAAAGTTAATAGGTTCCTTAATGTGTGTCAGTTACTTTTTACTACTATGCTGTTTGCCTAGCAAAAATGCATGGGGCAAGAGGAGACAACACTCTTCTGGACATTCCTGACTATTTTCATTTTTGTTTGGGTTGAACATGGCTTATGTAAGGTACCTCCCCAATTGCCCTACGACTAAACACTCTTCAACTTGGTACTGACCCCACTACCTTTTGCCAGATCCTAGTGTCTTGTCTTATTTTTATTGAACATTACCCAGTGTTTTTTTTTTTTCTTTAAGGGCTGTTTTTCCAATTTAAAGAAGCTGTGTTTTTTGTTTTCTTTTGTTTGTTTGTTTTTGTTTTTGTGTTTTTTTGGCTTCAAAAGAATAGGGGGCTTTGCACAAGTTAGTCTCCTATGTTAATTTAATTAATGTGGTCCTGATTCCAGAATTCAAATCTTTCATATTTTGAGTTGTGTAAGATAGTATTGGGTTCTAAATTTATCTCCAGTTTATAAGCTGGATTGATCCGACTTATTGGCCTTTTAGAATTTCAAGTATTCTCATCTGTAAAATGGGAAAATAATTCTTATATAAACCAAGCACAGTATCTGACAAAACATAATTCTCAGTAATTGGTAGTGGTAGTAGTAATAGTTGTTGTTATTATTAATTATTATTTTTGAGACATACGTTCACTCTTGTTGCCCATGCTGGAGTGCAATGGCACAATCTCAGCTCACTGCACCCTCCACCTCCTGGGTTCAAGCAATTCTCCTGCCTCAGCCTCCTGAGTAGCTGGGATTACAGGCATGTGCCACCATGCCCAACTAATTTTGTATTTTTAGTAGAGTTAGGGTTTCTCCATGTTGGTCAGGCTGGTCTCGAACTCCTGACCTCAGGTGATCCGTCCGCCTTGGCCTCCCAAATTGCTGGGATTACAGGCGTGAGCCACCATGCCCAACCCAGTTGTTTTTATTTTTTGCACTGGAGAATGTGCCAGGAAACGTAACAGGTGGACAAGGAAGAACCACATTTGTGTTCTTTCTCTTGCATTCTCCCATATCCAGCAAGTGGGATGATCTGGCCACATAGTGGTCATACAGTGTCAACCAAGAGAAGTGCCTGTGGTTAAAAGCACCAGCCTGAGAATCAGGTAAGCCTGGGTTCAGATCCTTACTCTGCCATTTATTAGTTGTGTGGTCTTTGGCTAGCAACTTATCTCTGCTTTGATTATTAAATGTAATTATATGTGTAAATCACACAGCATAGTGGCTGGCACATACTTAGATATTCAATAAATGACATTATTATTTCCCTAGTTCTATTAATCAAGAATATAAGAAGCTAGATAGAAATAATGACTTGGAATATCCCTCCAAATCAGTGTCAGACCCTAATGGTTCCCATTTGCAGCCTGTGGATTTGCTTTGCTTAGAAAGGAGAAGAGAGTAATACACTTAACCCTGTGTATATTCACTGTCATTGTTTCTTTTCCACCTCTCTTTTTCTCATTAAGAATAACCCTTGTTGATGGAGCTAGTGCTGGTTAAAGGTAGCCCTTTTTTTATTGTGAAAATGGCAGTGGGAAGTGGGAGGTGGGAGGGTAGACAATAAGGACCAAGTTATCAAGATAATCTGGGCCCAGGATATAAAATTTTCTAGTAGAAGCCAATCATTGAGTCATTCAATTATTATGACTTTCCCAATAAAAGCATGCTTTCATTATGTATCTGTCATCTATTTATCATTATCTAAATATCTATTCATCCATCTCTTTCTGCTTTATTGATGTAATTTTTAAAATGATATTTAAAGATTCGTAGGCTGTTATTTCCAGAAAAGACCTTTAAGATTACCTAATACAACATTCTTATTTTCTAGCGGGGAATCCCAGGGCCCAGAGGGATAAGTGTCCTGCCTGAGATCTCATAGCTAGTTACTTCTAAGAGTCTAAGGGCTCTGGACTCATTGGGAGAACTCACATTTTCTATAGATTGAAAGTAGAATGTGGAAAGCTTCGGGAGACCTTCCTTGGGAAATGACAGGTAAAGGGGTAAATCTCTACTCTGTCAAATATGGAGGATTTGAGAGTCTCTCAAAGCTGATGCTCTTCTGGTGCTCTTTATCACACAATGGGATTTCTCTCCCCAGAGCCTGCTCATTGGGGGCTTCTGGCTTTACTGGTGCAGCAGGGACAGGGCTGGGGAGTCTTTTATTTAGAGTGTGCTAATGGAGTAAGTGATGGGGTGATTTGGACAGGTCCTGCAGTGGGGCTCTAGCTAGGCTGAGCCCTAGTCTCCCTGTGTGAGTGAGGCTGACTGAACTGAGAAGTTCTGAGGAAATATGCTGAGTTGGTGAGAAACTTTTCTAACACATCAGGCTTTTCCTAGTTCTTGTCCATTTATCGATGCGTTGCGAGTAGGAGGGGGAGTGGCAGAATGATGCTTCCTTTTAGGGTAATTGAAAAGGGCGAGAGAAGGAGGATTTTGAATGTTTGCAATATTTAAAGTAACATCCTCATCATCATAATCATTATCATAACTAGTATCTATTACGGGGCAGATGTTCCAGGCATCTTTCTGAGTGCTTTACATACATTATCTCATTTAATTCTCACAAGAGTTCTGCAAGGTAGGTATTATTATTACCATTTTACAGATGAGAATACTGTGGCTTAGAAAGTTTAAATGGCTTACTTAAGGTCACCCAGCTAGTGCATGTGAAAGTCACACTAGCTCTGTCTGTAGTGCTTGCTAGATAGTGAACTGTATTATATATGATTAACTTTCTCATAAAACAATAATATTCTTCATGTTTAAATACCCAAAGGCCCTCCCCAATCCCCCAACACATTTTGTATTCTGAGCTTTTCTTTTTCAAGGACTTTACTGTCCACAGAGCTGTGAGATCATCATATGAGTATTATTTTAAAAAATGGAATGGAGTTTTGTAGTGACTTAAGGAGATCATTGCCACGTAGCTGTACATTATGTTCATCTTGGAGGCATGTTTCGAATGTTACAGGTACCGCTATGGCCTTAATGATCGCTCCCTTTAATCGTCCGTTTTTTGCTTCCTTTGGTTGCTTTGCATGCCCTCACTGGCCAGTGGTAATACTGCAGACCTTCTGAAGGACTAACCCATCGCTTTGCTCTTTTCAGTGGACACACGATCCTCTTCTTGAGTCTATTCCAAATGGCTGTCTTGATCTTTAATTACAATCCTCCGTAGACTTGTCATAGCCAAGCTCATCCTGCACCTTCGCTTTGTCAGCTCTGCACTCCTGTTCCCATCTTCCTCACTATTACTCATTTCCCCTGGCGTGATCCTGCTGTTCTCAGCTTTGAGTTTATTGCCAGTTAAAGAAGCCTCCTCATTGGTAGAGCCTTCTGTTAAACCTAATCTCTCCTCTGAAATCACACTGTGATCCTCTGCTTGTGTACTTTATTTTCTATTTTGTTATCAACATTGAGTTACTATATGTAGAAAATATTTGCATAGTGAATTTGTTGAAATAGTGTAGATTAATATAGAATATATATGATATACTATTGTATGCACACATATATTTGGTAAGAGCCCATCGGATATAAAGGGAGTTTAGTTGTTCTGCAAAGTGTTTTAAGTCATGACTTAACCTCAGCCACATACCATAATACCATGATTAGTAGGCACAGGACTCTTAGGCCAACACACACCTCATTAGACCTTGAAGTTAGAGGAACTCACATACCATGAAAAGATCTAAAGGTCTACATTCCAAAACTTTTTCTAAAGCCCCAGATAATAAGCTTAATAGGTCACCTTGAAAAACTTTACATATGCTAATCACAGCAAGCAAGAATTGCAAAGCAGGGATAGCTAACCTTATGTTGTACAAGAACAGTAAAATATTTATTATCTGGAGAGTTCCGTTCACATTATTAACCCACTTTTCTGTCATTTCTCAAGAATTTCTGAAATTCTTAGCCTTTCAAACTTTGGAAAGAGCAGTTTTGATCTTAAAACACAAAACAGAAGTGCTTTAGCCTCTACTTTCAGGTTATTCTGCTAATTGAGATATTAGTGACTACCCAGGACAGTGGCATACATATCTAAGGGCTCAGCCACACACTTCCAACGGCTTTTTCAAGTCCCTTTAACGAAGGAACATACAAAATAGTTAAAGTGAAAGTGATCATTTCCTGGGTAGGGTAAGAGTTGGATGTTACTGCAACTTTATCTCAATTTTCCAGCTTCTTATAGTCATAATGCTGAGTGTAAATGTGGCAATATAAATTAGTGGAAAACCTCCAGATTGGCTTTGCCACTGGCCAGTCAAGTGGTTCTGAGCGAGTTCTTTGACCTCATAATTTCTTTGCCCCTCAGTTTCTTCATCTGTTGAGGGAGGAGGTCGAACTGAATCAAACCATTCAAGTCTTAGTTGCTCTAATATTCATGCATATGTATTTACACAATGTACATACATTCACAAAAATTACACAAAGTACATGTGCCTTTATATACACACAAAAGAGGGTACAGCACTTTAAATAAATGTGATAACTCAAAATTAGATCATGATCTTACTTTACAGAAATTACTCTTTTCAAAATGATTCATTGTATGGTTCCTTTCAGTCAAGACTGGGAAATATGTGACCCTAGACAGATTTAGGCACTTAATTTTATCCAACTAATGGGGTAAATATTTCATATGCTAGTAATTGCTAAATTACAACACAGCCTTAAAAATTTAGTGGCATTACCTAAAAGGAGACAGGAAGTGGTTGATTCTCCATTAATCTGTTTCTGTGTCTCGTTTCGGTTGTATTATTCTTCCTTTATCTGTAGACTGGTATAAATACTTAAGCAATGCTTAACATGTAACTTTAATATTTTTTTTCTGGTTATAAAAATAACATAAGTTCATTGTGGGATATTTGGAAGAAAAATGGAGAAGTTGTCAGAAAAAAAAGTAACTCAAATTCTAGCAAAGACAATTGCTGCTAATGTTTTGTTATTTCCTTCCAGCATTTTTCTATGCATTTTTAAATAGATGAAATCACACCAGTTTTTTTGGTGCTCTTTTTAAAATTTAACATCACAGCATACAGATTTTTCTATGTTATTGAAAACTCTTGGTAAACATTTTTTTTTAGGCTATTTAGCATTCTGTCATAAAGCTATAGCATAATTTACTTAACCACCTTCTTACTGTCAGCCATTTAATTACTTTCCATTTTTCACTATTATAAATGATGTTGCAGTGAACATTTCGGTGTATAAAGCTTTTTCAGTCTGCATTTTACATTATTTCTTTAGGAAAGATTCCCAGAAATTGAATTACGGGGTCAAAGGTATGCACATTTTTAAGGCTCTTGATCTGTAATGCCAAATGGCTTTTCTAAAATGGTTTGTATCAATTTACATTCACTGTAGTAATATGTGAATGTGTTTCACCATGTCCTTGGTCACCCCACTCTAAAATCTAAATAGAAAATCTTTATGATTTGGTAAGTAAAAATTATACTCTACTGCTGTGTTTTTATTTCTGTAATTATGAGTAATATTGGACAATTTTCCAGGTTTCTTCATTCGTGGTTTCTCTTTTGTCAATTTTCTGCTCGTATCTACAATATATTTTAAATTCTTTGTTATAGTTGTGAATATAATTCTGTGTCATCTGTTTATAAATCAGATAAATGCAAGCCCCCTTCTTTTAAAAAAAGTCACTTTAAGTTACCTTTTCTGGTCATTCTTGGCTGATTTTATTTTCCTATATCAATTCTTCAAAATCATCATTTAAAATATTAAGTTATGTGCTTTTGAGTAGTTGGCTTTCCAATATCTGTGGAATACATTTATAGTTTGAGTTTTATGTTTAGCTTTTGAGGTAGATATCTATTAAATAAAAGTGAGATTTGCATTTGTCTGTCTTTTCACAGATTTCCAGGTCGCTGTGGCGTCTGAAATCTTAAGTTTTTCTGATTTGGCATCAGTTAATAATGATTAAACAAATAATTTATGAATGTTTATCATCCAATATTTTGGTATTATTTGGAATCATAATTTTTCATGTTCTTTTCCTTTGACATCACAATTTAAGGATTTTTCTATTTTATTAAAACCTTTTTTGGAAATATTACTTTTTAATGTTTTCTGCTACCCGCTCCCTCCACCATCTGTCTTCTGCATCATTTTTCACCAGCACAGGAAAAATAGAAACACATGCTTCTTCAGTAGTTGGCCATATGATTAGAAATCAATGTGTGTGCAAGCCCTATGAATATTTTATTGATAATAGTGGTGAAATAGAGTGTGTTTACTATTTAAAATATGGCTGTTTAGATGTAATTCAAAGGCTGTTCAAAACAATTTAATCAAATTTACTTAGATGTGGGCCAAGTGCTAGTCATTGATCAATGCTGAGCAAGTCAATTTGAATACTGAACAAAATCTAGAGCTAACTAAATGATTCTCAGGGGATCAGGGGGATGGTTTTGGTCAGGTCATCATTCAGTTCTGACTTCAGGTTCTCATCCCTGATGACTGCTTGCTCTGTGCTTTGAACCCACTGGTTCCGTGAAAGAATGTTATTTCGGGGAGTCAGGTGAATCCGCGTTTAGAACAAGCTTACGGGATTCTTTCTCTACAGTTTCATCAATCTTATACCTTCCTAGGAGGCGAAGTAGATAACCTTCACTCTCTCCAAGTCCTCAAGAGAACGATATGATTTATGTGGGCTGCAGTTAGCTCTTGGGACTCTTGTTGGAAGTTTAGGCCCCCATGTTATTCTCATATGCCACAAAGCTTAGGAGAGTGTTTTGTATTTACAAGGTGAGGTGTCTTTCTCCAAGGTGGCAGTGTCTGTCTCACCTCCACCACTTCTGCAAAGCTAAGTGGAATAAGCAAGCTATTGGAGATTAGAGACAACGGGAGTTTAGTTTTCTAGCCTGCGCCCTGTTTCAGCTTATGGTGTCCAGGAATCTTGGGTGCTCACTGGCCCCCTGGTTCACTTAGGAAATCTCATTTATTCCACTCCCAGCATAGGGAAGATAAATCTAGTCTGTGGGATATTTCATTATGAGAATTTGAAATAGTTTTTTAAAAATAATTTTCTTTATAAAAGGACCAAGACTGGAAAACTATAAGGACATTATATTGGATTTGACATATAAGCATAAAATACAAATTGGAACTCGGCCATTGGGAGATGGGACTTCTGGTTTTTTTCTTCCCCTCTGTCATTATAGCCCTGAATGAAAACCTATTATGAGAAGTTTTTAATTTAAGGATCTCACCTTGGTTCTTTGGGACAGTTGTGTTTCACCTATGAAATTTCAATTCATTTCACTTCAACAGTTATTTATTCATGAGTCACTAGGGTGGTTTCTTAGAATTTAGCCTCTATTATTTATTAACTGTAGAATCCTTGGCAAGTATGATTGTCATGAGGATCAAATGACATGTCCCAGGCTGAGTGCTAAGCATGGTACCTGGTGTAAAAGAAGTGCTAAGGCAATATTAGTTATTGCCATTATTTTTATTAGATATATGCTTGTAAAGGGCAAGGCTTGTCTTATGTTTATATTTAGGACAACTTAGAAGAGTGCCTTGTACACAGTAGGTAAATAATTTTTGAATTTGATTAGCTTCTTCAGTAGTTGCTTCTGGGTCTGAGCACCTCTTGGACTTTTTGTAGCTTTGGTGTTGATGATGGTGGTGATCATAATGGTGATGGTGCAGGCAGCATTTGTAAGATACATATAATTCACCATTCTAAGGCTAATTTTGCATTCAATTTTGCAGTTGCCAGTCTGACACCTTTTGCCAGCACCATTGTAAATTTCACTTTAAAAAGTTTTGTAAACTGCATTTTTTTTTTCATTAGAAAGGTTGTGTGACCACATCTGTACAGTAGGTGAGAACATTTAAATTTAGAATTACTAAGCAGACTGTCAGATTCCACGAGGTTAAGAATAAAATTCCAAATTGGCAGTTAGATGGTGCGAACCTTATTGCATTGGTGGCACATCTATAGATATGCACTAAACAATGCCTTAGAATGACCATTATAGGTTTAAATGGAATTTAGTGGAGCCTGTAATTTTTTCAGGGCTTTGAAGCTTCAGTGAAGTTACAAGCTGGTCAGGACCTTGAAGGGAGGAGGGAGAGAACATTGATGCAGGGTGATGCAAGGAAGATATTCTTCCTTCTTGAATAGGAATCACAGGCCCATTAAAAGAAAAATGCCAGAGTCTTGGCAGAAAACACAGATTTGCATATTATTCACATGCATTTGCATATTGAGTTCAAGAGGCTCTATCTTCAAGTATGTAAAATAAATAGCGTAATCTGCTGCAATTGTGTTCCAATCCAGTATCCAGGGCATTGCACAAATGAAATACATAACATATTTAAAAATCACATTTCAGAAGATGAAAGATGGCAATCAGCTGAAGGTGGCTGTGCATCAGTAATACTGATAGGGAGAGGAGATTGTCTGGCTTGGCTAATGTGTAAGATCGGAAAAGCCATTGCCTTAAGAGGCCTCATCTGCAGAGGAAACCTGCTCAGATGGGTTTGGGGCACACTGGAGTTTGTAGCCTCAAAGTCGTGATACTCAGGGCACTACCTGTCTTCCAGGGTGGAAAGTCTGCATGGTGCTCAAAGGACTCTGCCTTCTCTGAAGCTGAGCAGGAGTCACATTGTTTCCAGCCTGCAGACCAGGAATTTCACTTCATGGGCCCTTCCATGTTCAATCCTAGAGACCTAAGTGCCTCAGCTGGTTCAGGGGACAGCAATAAGACAAGGGGTGTTGCGAGAGAAACATATAATCCCATACTGTCAGCAAGCATTCGTAAAGCACCCCTTCTTCTCAAGAAACATATACACTAAGTAAAAATAGTGTGTGCTATGGAAATGCTACTCTATACCAAGTCCCCTGGTTTTCTTCTCCAACCAGATTGCTGCCACTTAACCTCTCCTGAATAGAAATTCTAGTGCTGTCCTGGACACATGGGGTAGTGGTGGTACCCGTCCTCCAGTCCTCCGCAAACGATCAGATTTTGAGATGCCATTTAGGCTTTGCAGCTTACAAATCCCCAATATGGCTTTCAGAAGCTATAGAGCAATCAGTAAGAGATTTAGATTTGCGGAATTCCTGATGTAGTTTGCTTTCTAGAGGTGGTAGGTAGGTGGGAAGACTTCATAGGATGTTAAAACCAAAAGGAACAGACAGATAGAGCAAGAGAAAATTACTGGAGGGGGCAATGATTTTGTAAGGAGTGGCAAAACATCCAGGAAAGGACACCCATTCTTCATCTCTGTTGAAACAATGTCCTGAATGTTTATTGTCCATGAAATGAGATAGGCCAGCCATATAGTCAGGGTCAGCCCAGCAGGGGCTGAAATGAAGGCTGCCATCTTGTGGACAGCAGGGCCTCACATCCTCTCAGTACAGGGAGAACAAAATTAGAGTAGGAAGACAGTTTTGATCCTCGCTAACTGGAGGGTGTCAGCCTATTGTTTTGACCAGGCTTTTCTTGGAAGTCTAGGCAAGGTGAAGTCTTCTGAGCAGCAAGGCTGGAGAATGACGGTCACTGATGGGAAGCACCGTTTCCCTGATTGTACAGCTCTGTACCTGTTATCGTTGAGCGTGTTAGCTTCCTGGGCTCAGATCTACTTGTGAAAATTGTACTGCTTTTTGTCATTTGAATGAAAGACGGGTGTATGCCAATTTAGCCAGTGCAAAAATCCATCCTTGCTGCCATTCCGTAAGGCCAGGAGGTTGAGAGCATGATGGTTTCAGGGGAAAATGAGTTTGGCATGGTCTTGGGGAACAGAAATATTTTACTGCAGTTCACATTCTGATTCCACATGCTAGCCTTTTTCTTCATTTTAAGGTAAGTCACTTAACCTCTTGCTCGTAATTTGTCCATTTACAAAATGGATATTTAATACGCACATACCTTGCAGAGGTTTTGTGAAAATTAATTAGATAAAGGTTATAAAATGGTTGGCAGATGAAGCACTAACTGTTATTAAGCTGGGTAATTATATTGTGCTTACTTAAAATGTCTTCAGTAGACTCAGATATAAAAGCGTTTTGTATGCCCTATCTCAAGCTTAATCAGTAGATGGCAAAATTGTTTTATGTGCCTAGATATGTAATGTACAGTCGTGTGCTGCTGCATAATGATGTTTTGGTCAATGATGGACCGCGTGTACAATGGACCACATATATGATGGTGGTCCCATAAGATGATAATGGAGCTAAGAAATTCCTATTGCCTAGTGATGTCTTAATGATTTTGATTCTATGTGGAACTAGCCTAATGTATATGTTTGTGTCTTAGTTATTGACAACAAATCTAAAAGCCAAAACAAGTAATTTTTAAAATAGAAAAAAAGCTTATAGAATGAGAATATAGAGAAAGAAAATATTTTCTACAGCTGCTGTATGAAAGGGGCAAAAGTTAAGCAATTTTAGAAGTGTATAAAGTGAAAAAGTTATAGTAAGCGGATTTATTACTGAAGAAAGAAACCCTTAAAACTAAATTTGGTGTATCCTAAGTATTCAATGTTTATGAAGTCTACAATAGTGTACAGTAATGTCCCAGGCCTTCACATTCACTCACTCACTCACTTACTCACTTATTCACTCACTCAGAGCAACTTTCAGTCCTGCAGGCTCCATTCATGGTAAGTGCCCTATACCATTTTTTATCTTTTATACCATTTTACAAAATCTTTTACACTGTGTATGATTTTTTTTTTTTTTTTTTTGAGGTGGGAGTCTTTCTGTCTCTCCCAGGCTGGAACGCAGTGGTGTGATCTCGGCTCTCTACACCCTCTCCCTCCCAAGTTCACCCTCTCCCTCCCAAGTTCAAGTGATTCTCTTGCCTTAGCCTCCCAAGTAGCTGGGATTACAGGCGTGCACCATCACACCTGGCTAATTTTTGTATTTTTAGTAGACATGGGGTTTCACCATGAGACGAGGCCAGGCTGGTCTCAAACTCCTGACCTCCAGTGATCCACCCACCTCAACCTCCCAAAGTGCTGGGATTACAGGTGTGAGCCACCACACCTGGCCCATTTTTTTTTTTTTTAATCTTTTATGCTGTATTTATACTGCACCTTTTAAATGTTTAGACATGTTTAGATATACAAATACTTATCATCGTGTTACAAGTGCCTACAGCATTCAGCACAGTAGCAGGCTGTACGTGTTTGTAGCCAAGGAGCAATAGGCTATACCACAGAGCCCAGGTGTGTAGTAAGCTTACAACTAGGCTTGTGGAAGTATACTCTGTGATGTTCACACAATGATGAAATTGCCTAACAACACATTTCTCAGGATGTGTCCCTGTTGTTAAGCAATACATGGCCGTATATTGATTTTTGGGGGGTTAAACAAAATTGTTTCTTTTTACATTCTATCTATTCCACTCATTATCTTTCCCTCTCTCATTTCTCTGTCTTCGCTTTCTGATAACAATTCCGCTGTTTTATTGTTTGCTCAACTGACTTGGAATTAGGACAGAGGAGCCAACAGGCTTGTAGAAGTGGGTGAAGGTGGACTGTGCACTGCATCAGTCTTGGGGCTAGGTCCACAGCCACTAAGATAGGGCCATTGTCACCATATATTTGAGGACATGACACAGTTTTCTTCCCATTTCAGAGGGCAAGCACTATGTAAATGTAATACCTGGCCGCAAAGCAAGCTTCAGAAGTAAATGCCTAAGAGCTACTCGCCCACAGAGGCATCAATTGGCCCTCTCTTCTTTTCGAGATTGCACCAAAGAAATAAAATACATGAGATCCACAAACCACCAGTCTTCATTACTCATTTTCCATAATTATTATTTGTCCTGGATGAGTGGGTAAGTGTAAGTAAGACTGAAATAAATCCCCAAAGCATTCTAAAAGCAGGTCACTTTGACTAAGAATTGATTCATTCTGTTAGAAGTTTAGATTTCTTTTTATTTATTTATTTTTCTACTTCCGTTCATGCTATCTTTTGCTGATCCTTTTGTATGAGTTCTGTTGAATTCTGTGCCTTGTAATCCCATGCCTACATATTCGTTTTTTGGTTTTTTTTTCAGTTATGAGGATAGAGAAAACTTTTTTCCCCCTTATGAAGACTTTACTATACTTCATAATCACAAAAGTATTGAAAAACATGAATGGTGGGTTTTAAAATAGAAATTCACTGAGCTGCATGTACATTTATAATGTGTGTATTTATATGGTTGTCCTTGCCTGCATAAATACTACAAATTATTAAAACATTTTAAAAAGTCCCTTATTCAAATTTTTACTTTAATCTTTTTTTAGTTTGTGTCTTTGTTTCTCCTGTATCATTGAATGGTTTTTCCAGAGCATTGCAGCTTATTTTTGTAATTACTTTTGGCTTGAAATCTAATTTGTTTTCCTATGTTGACATCTGAGAGGATATATAGGGTAGTGATTAAGAGCATGCACATTAGAGATAACTGCCTCTGTTTGTATCCTAGCTCCTCCATTTAGTAGCCATGTAACCTTGGGTTAGTTACTTAAGTTTTCTGTACCTCAGTTTATTCATCTGTTAAATGGAGCTAATAGGGCTAATAATAGCACCTACCCCATAGGATTGTGTGAAGATTAAGTGAATTACTATGTATAAAGCACTTGGAGTGTGCGTGTGACATGAGTACTGAATAGGTGTTTATGGGTGACAGTTTATTCTGTGAACCTCTATTGTGGAAGCATCATACTCTAAACATGTGGTTAAGAAACACTGATACCCCTAGAGCTGGCTTGCATTAGGAGGTTTATTATAGAGGGAGGAGTATGGCCCTCAAGAGAAACTGGGCAGAGTGGTGGGTGAGTATTGGGCAGGCTGTAGGAACCAGGCAGCTGCTCTCCTTGTCTCCTTTCCCTCCTGGCTGCGGGAACTCTTGATTCTGCTTCTCATTCTTTGCTTCTCAGACGGTGCCATTTCTGTTTCTCTTTGCCACCTGGCCCTTCCTGCTTGCTCATCAATACTCCTCTGTTCAAAATCCATCACCCCAAATGAGAGTCTCAACCTGGCAGTTTATTCAGCCTCAAAAGTCCATTGCCCATAGCTAACTTATTTAGCTTCTAGGCATTCATGTTCCAGTTCTCCTAATTGGTTGAGCTTGGTCAAGTACCCAGCCCTAGTTCAAAGCCAGAGCAATTGGGGTGACATGAAACTGTGGGAGCAGATGATGTATAGGATGTTTCTTTGGAGGCAGTTTCTGTATGAACTATATGAACCATGGCTTTTAAAAAATTTCCAATTAAGAAATACATTTAACATCAAACCAGTACATACACCTGTAAATATTAAACTGAAAATAATCTTTGCCTTTACAATATGATGTGAACTGATCTGGTCTATTTCATTCCCTTTAAAAAAAGCTAGTCATGACCATATTTGGAAAAGCACTGCCCTGAAACTTGTGTGCACTTGGTGCATTGGGTTGGGGAACAATCGGCTTTTTTGCACTTTTCTAATCAGGGCTTCTCTCTTTTTGGTGCACAACAGTGTCATCTGGGGCACTTGTGAAAAATGCAGATTTCCATATTTATCTCCAGGTATTCCTCATCACCTGGCCTGGGGTCAGGCCTAAATATTGGCCAGTTTTGCCAAGTGCTCAGGTGTTTCTGATGCAGGTTGTTTGCAGATCTTATTTTGAGAAACACTGCATTAGACATGTGTTCTCAACTAAGCTATATACCGTTACCATCTTTATTTCCTTCTGTGCATGAATGCTTTGTCTAATGAACAAGTTGTATTCTGAAAGTCAGTTTCTGAGACTCCTAGTTAAAACTTCAGAATACTACTTCTTTTAGGAAGCTTGGTAGATTCCTCAACCAATACATAAAAGCCTTGTTAAGCTCTCCTGTAGATCTTGTTACCAGTGCTTCTCAGATCTGATTGCTGGTAGCCCTGGGTTGAGTGACATGGGGACTGGATTTGGATTATAGGCAGGGGCAGTGAGGGTAAAACACAGGGGAAGAACATTTATATGGAGGATGAAGTGGACATGAAAGATAAAAGAGTGAAATCTTTCACATTAACAGGGAGAAAAGGTTCCTCTTGGAGGGCTTCTAACCACATCCAGATAGAAAGGAAGATCTCTTAGGAATGTGTACTTGCACTCTCAATTTAGAGAGAGATTTCATTCTTGTACTGTCTTCATTTAGTTGACACTTAAGTCAGATTTTTCACCCCAACTGCTCTTTTTTTGTGGTTTAGTATTTGTCTTTCATTGTCTATAGGACCTTCTGCAATTTTATGTACTGCTAAAATCTGGAAATTGATACAAAATACACAGAACTTATTTTCTAAATTGTCTCCCACCACTATCTTCTCCCAAATTTTGGTGTAGGGAACAATTTTGCACAGTTTTCCTCTCCCACCTTTTTCACATCTTACTGTGTTTTACCCCTAATCAATTTCAAATCTATTGTCTATTGTCTTCTCTGCAGCTTTTTGTTTTGTTTTGTTTTGTTTGTTTGTTTGTTTAATGGCCTGATTATCTTCTACATGAATAGCTATAACCTCCTGGGGGAGGTTTCTTACTTTCTGTGATCCTTCAATCAATCTATCAAACTCTAACCAAAATAACCAGTACATGTGCTAATTTAAATGCACCACTCCCTTCTTAAGTCTTTACTTTATGAGCAGCCAAGTTCGTAGAAGGAATCTTGAAGCATGAGTGGAAAGAAATATTTCTCGTAAAGGAAAAAGACAAAAATATGTATACATACACACACATTCATGATTTTAAAAATTTCATCAAACTAGAAATGGAAAGGAAATTCCTCAACTTGACAAAGGTATGAAAACCCTACAGGTAATATCCTATTTAATGCTGAAAAACTGAGTATGCTACCCCTAAGATAAGGAAGAAGATAAGGATGTTCTCTGTTACTAGTTCTAAAAAAATTTTTATTGGAAGTCCTAGCCAGTGTTATTGGACTAGAAAAAGAAGAGGAAGGTAAAAAAAACTATCATTACTCCCAGGCAACATGACTGTCTATGTAGAAAGCAGCAAAAAATATTCACACACACACAAAAAACCTAAAATAAATGTTAGTTTCTTAAGGTCACAGGATACAAGGTCATACAAAAATTAATTGTGTATATATATTATCAATGAACAATTAGAAATTGAAATTTAAGAAATAAATTTATAGTAACATCAAAAACATGATATTCTTAGGGATAAATTTTATAAAATATCTGACTCAATATTGTTAAGGTATCTTATTTTTCTTAAATTTTTATAGATTCAATAAAAACACAGTCAAACTCCCAGTAGGATTCTTTTTGTAGAAATTAACAGCTGATTCTAAAATTTACATGGCAAAACAAAAAAAGCCAAAACAATTTTGGAATTAAAAAGTTGCAGGACATACACTGCCTGTCTATAAGACTAAAAAGCACAGTAATCAAGGCAGTGTGGTAATGGCATAAAAGAATCCACAAGTAGATTTTTGACAAACGTGTCAAGGTGGTGGAGGAAGGGCAGTCTTTTCAGAAAATGATGCTGAAACAATTGTACATCCATATGCAAAACACACATACACCCATAAATGAACCTCGACTCATACCTTGTACCATGTAAAGTGATTAATAAACTGAAAATGTATCATAGAACTGTAATTATACAACTCTGACATTAAAAAACTTTTAGAGGAAAACAGGAGAAAATCTTTGTATCCTTTGTTTAGGCAAAGACTTCCTAGATATACAAAATGCATGAGCCATAAAAGAAAAAATTAATACGCTGGACTTCATAAAAAACAAAAACTTCTGTTTTTGAAAGGCACTGTTAAGAAAATGATAAGCCACAAAATGGGAGAAAATATTTATAAAATACATATTTTATATAAAGAACATATCTAGAATATGTGAAGAACTCACGTAACTCAATAGCAAGAAAACTCAAAAAGTGGACAGAAGATGTGAACAAGCACTACTAAAGAAGAGATAAGATGGTAAATAAACATTGAAAAAAATTTTCACGTCATTAGTTGGCAGGAAATTCAACTCAGAATTACAATGAACTGAACACCAAATAAAATGAATGAAATTTAACAAAAAGAAAGAAGGACCACAGGCAGGTAAGAAGGAAGGAAGAAAAGAACATTCACAAGACTTTGGAAAGAATAGGTTGGTAGGAATGGTAAGAATGTGGAGAAACTGCGGGTGGGAATGCAAAATGGGATAGTCACTTTGGAAAATTTGACGATTAAATATAAATGTTAAAATACTCTAACCAAGAACTCGGCAATCCCAGTGTCAGGTACCTACTTAAGAAAAGTGAAAACATATATCCACACTACAGACCATACATGGACATTATAGCAGCTTTATTCATGATCACCAAAAGTGGAAACACCCTTAATGTCCATCAACAGTGAATCAATAAACATATTTTGATATATCTATACAAAGGAATATTACTCAGCAATGAAAAGGATGAAGTTTGGATACACACAACAATATTGAGGAATTTTAAAAGTTGTTATGTCGGGTGAAGGAAGTCAGACACAAAAGGTTGTATACAATATTATGCCATTTATAGGATGTCTGGGAGAAGCAAAATTATAGAAATCAGATCAGTGATTGTCACGCACAGGAGAGGGCTAAGGGATTGATTATAAAGGAACATGGAAATTTTGGGGTGATGGAAATATTTTATATCTTGGTTATGGTGGTGGTTATATACTGTATATGGTTGTCAAAAACCTATAGAACTATAAACCTGAAAGTGTGAATTTTAATGTATGCAAATTGTACCTCAGTAAACTGAATCTTAAAAGATTTTTATAAATTAAAATTTACATTTATGTATACTGATGTATATATAAATGAATAATGTCTTTGTCACGCCCATTTAGTAATAACAGGCTTCCACATTTGCATAGTATCTTTCAACTTTTAAACTGCTTTTATACCCATTTTCTCATATAAGTCTCACAACGCTGTGAAACAGGCATTGTTGCTTATATTTTAGAGATGAGCCACTTCCCCGAGGTTCAGAGAGGCTAAGTGATGTGCCTAAGGTCACATAGTAAATCTTACTCAAATCCAGGGATTTTCCACTATTTCTCAGTGTCTCTTTAAAAAATAGATCATATTTGCCAATTTAGAAAAAAAAAGTTTTTTATTTGTTTATTATGGCTTACTTGACTTCTCTTTCCTCCTCTTGATTGGCTGGGAATTCCTGCTTTGGTGCCTTCCATTTATCCTCTGGTCCAGACAAATTCCAGAGAGCTTCCTAGCACTTCACTAGTCCTCTGTCAGAGTTCCATTTTGCCCAAAGGACAGATCTCTCAGGAAAGCTCTCTTGATAAACCCAGAATCTCCTACCTCTCAAGAGCATGCTAGGCCAGGAACTGTGTCCCTTCCTCTTGGCAAATAAGACACATACTATGTTTGTATCTTATGTCTCTAGTTTATCTCTGCATTATTTCTTCATCTATCTCTGGGAGATTTGTGTAAGAAAGACTCATATTGACTCTGGGGTGAGGAGACAGATGGCAGTTTAGAGAGTTGGTGTAGGAATGAATATGTGCACAGGACGGTAGAAGAATGAGCGAATTTTAAGGTGTGGATGATTAATGAGATGCAGAGGTAAAGGCTTGGTGACTCATTAAACTCTGCAGAGCTCAGACTGAATCAGGTATGTTCCTGTCAAGCCACATCACTATCTCTCTATGTAGATTCTTAAGGGAAGAGGAGAATAGGAGAAAAGAGGTCAGGTTTTAGAGGAAGGAAAGTGTAGTATGGCAAGCAGGAGAAAATGATTCTGATGGAGATATTTTGATGTAGAATGAGAGGCGAAGCCAGAGAAAAGATGGTTTTTGGAAAACATTAGGATATTGCATTAGGTGATGAAGAAAGAATTTGGTGCTAAAGTAGAGAAAGCAGCAGGTTTGACTTAAGCCTGAATATATATTAAACAAAGGAAAACGACAAGGGCATGTGAAGAGTTTATGAAAACGTTTCAGATGTGTTAACCTTGCAGTGAGGCCAGGCAACTAGGCAGATGGATAGAAGTGTGAAACCAGGCCTTTCTTCTAGTTAAGGAAGAGGAAGTTTTGAGTCATTGACTCCGGTGGAGAGAGGGGATTGGGGGGTCATGGTTATATCCTGGTCTAGGAATGAAACCCGCTGAAGAGACAGGATGAAGAACAAGAGAGAATGGCCCAGGCAAGGTAAGAGAGTAGAGGAAGAGGTGCCGAAGGAGACTGCCGGGTGCAAGTGGACCAAGGAAATGTGGAGAGATTAAGTGTTGAGGTGGATGGTGAATGGGGGAAGAAACAGATGACAAATCTTGTAAAGGACAGCCAGGGAAAATTAGAACAGCAGAAAAAAAGAGGCAAGTGGAGTTGTTCGTGAACATATTTTAAGAATAGAGAAGATGGATTTAAGACACAAGGTGAGGAATAGAACAAAGAGGATGGAGTAGGAGAGGCAAAATGAATAGAACTAAAGTTCTTTCTTTTTTATACATATTCTCATGTGCGCACATGTGCATGCACACCTGTGCACGCGCGCGCGCACACACACACACACAACCTTATACTCCTTCGTCAGCCAAAGCAAGACAAGAGAGAATTTGAAAACTGAAACAAAGCTGCTTCCAGATAGAGGTCTCAAAGAGGCTGTGGAACAACCTTTGCATGGCATGAGAGTAAACACAGTAAACAGGAAGGCAAGAGCTGAAGGAGAAGACTTGGGCTAGAGATGAGGGAAGAGAGGCCTCTGTACACAGGGCAGTTGCAGGCAGTAGCCCAGGGTCATTGTACTTAGGTTCATGTGAGCAGAGGGAAGTTTTCGTGTAGAGAAGAAAACTGTTTCCAAGAATATTATTTCAATTGAAAACACTTCAGTGAATGTTATGTTGTAAGTGCTTTAGTTTCTTAATCATGATAAAACTGGGGTCTTCACTTCTCAACAGTGACAGCTTATTTGCCATTATTGGGAGGCAGGGAAGGAATTTCCATGCTGTAATAAGCCAGCCTAGTTGATTTCCCAAACAGCTCTTGGGGGCAGCTGCGGTTTCAGTCATCTTGGAAGCTGAGGATAAACTGGATTTAGCGATGGGAGATCTGTTCCTCTTCCTCCCGATCTTCCACCGTTTTTGGTTGCATCTCTAGCGTTAAGTCCAAGTGCCAGCTGAGCATCCCCCAATTCCTCGACTTGCCTTTTCAGCTTTTCTCCAAACTCTCCTTCCGTGGGCTCTTGCTCCTGGCCAGGCCATGCTGTTCTTACTCCCCAATATGTTTTGTGTCTCACTTGTTTTCTGACTTAAGGCAGCCTCATTTTTGTACTTTGGCTCCTTTCCTCAGATACCCTCAGTGCTCTTTAGTCCAGCTCAAAAGCTGCTTCCTAATAAAGGCGTCTCCAGGACCCAAGGCCAGGGCAGACCCTCTGCCTTTGTCTTTATACTGCCTTAGCCCTCTCTACGGTCCTGACAGTCCTGTGTTGGGGAGTGTGTGTGCTTTTCTGTGCAGGGGTGTCAGGTCCTTGTGGCTGAATTCTGACTCCTTAACACACTTTACAGTGACTCACAGATGGGCACACAATAAGGACATATTGGTTCATTGGACTTTCGAGGACAGAGGGATAGAAGCTGGTATATGAATTTGTAAGTCAAGTTTTCAGCCTTCCACGTTTAATTTAAGGTGGGAGAGTTGCAGGCATCCTGATTGTACTCCCTTTATCTGATTTTGGAGAATTCTGCCCATGGATTCTGGCCTGGCCTGCAGCTGTGTCTAGCAAGTCAGGAAGGAGCTCCATTTGGTCTCAGTGGGGCATGGACAAGGAGGCATTGACTATGCCAGCCTGTCCACCTTGCCACTCCTATGGCGATGGTGGACATGGTCATTCAGGCTTTTGATATATGTGCTGTTCCAGCAGGGGATCAAGAGGCTGGATTCAGAGAGAGCAGCTACTTGCTTTTGAAAACAGTATAAAATGTGAAGGGTGACCAAATTGCAAGTATATTATTACTATTACAGGAAAAGATTCACAAATAGTTCTCATTTTTTTTTTTTTACTATTTCTAATTTCTTTTCTGCATATTAAGAAAAACCACAAAGTTAACTGTCATGTATTTCTTTGAAATATCACCTTTTTGTTTTCTTGTGTTGTTATACAGTCATGTGCCCTATAATGACAGTGGTTGTGTAAGATTATAATACTGTATTGTTACTGCACATCTTCTATGTTAGATGTATTTAGATGCAAAAATCCTTACCACTGTGTTACAATTGCCTACAGTATCCAGTACAGTAACATGCTGTACAGATTTGTAGCCCATGAGTAACAGGCTCTCCCATATGGCCTATGTGTGCAAAGCTGTACCATCGAGGTTTGTGTAAATACACTCCATAGTGTTTGCACCGTGATGAATTCGCCTAATGATGCATTTCTTAGGACACAGCTCTGTCATTAAGCCACACGTAATTGTATTTCCTTATACTTTGGTTTCTAATTTGTATAGTCAGTAAAAATTGATTCTAAAACTCAAATTTTTTCATGAATCAGATTCCAACCAAATCGAAGAGAAGAATAAAAACTTAGGGCTTCATTAACCAGTTGTTACTTCAGCAAAGTCCCATTTAATGACCACATTTTCCCTGAGTGAAAATGCGCTGCCTTTCTCTGAATTTTATTTTGTAGTCGTTCTAATAATTGCTTGCTGTATTTTTCTGACTCCCAGTGCTTTCACGTTTCTCATTCTCAAAATGCTGACTCGCGACTGTTGTTCTGTTGAAATTGTCTTCAGGTGTTTATCTGTTCTTTGCCGAGAACCAGGCACCTGGAGACCATTACTGCTTATAATGCTGCTCACCAGGGCCTGAGGATAAGCGGGGAGCAGCATCAGAAGAGGCCATACTCGACTTGGTGGTGGAGGTGGTGGTGGTAGAATTCAGGTCTTGCTTTCGCCAGTTTGAATCAAAGAAAGCCTCCTAGGTATTATTGTGGCACTCAGGAGGAATCTGCATCATTTATAATCAGAGCAGAACACAGAAGCCACACTCAATTTGCTTAATTTGAAGACAGTTCGGTAAAAGGGCTATTTACCAAGGTGTGGACAGAAACCACAAGAAATGGTCTGACATCCTGGAGCTAGTAGCAGCTGGGTGTAGCTACCACCACCTGTGGCCCCGAAGGAGGAAGGTAGGAGTAACTTCTGGAGCCTGGAAATAGGCTGTACAGAGCGAGCCATGGGGAGAGGGTTGCTTAGCAGAAGCTGTGACCTTCAGTCAGGTGATACAACCAGCCCACAGTAAGTGGCAGAAAGGGAAGTGGGTCGGGGGAGTCGATAGCCCTGTCTTAGTCTTGTTCCCACTCATCTCCTGCTTGTGTGGTCTATTGGTGAAACCCACCTGGAAACCAGACGACCGGGAAGTTTACCATACAGTCCAAACAGGTCTGCTTCCCAGGGTCTTAGCTCATAGCAGAGAGTCGATTTTTTTTTTTTTTTTTTTTTTTTGAGACAGTGTCTTGCTCTGTCACCTAGGCTGGAGTACAGTGGTGCGATCTCAGCTCATTGGAACCTCTGCCTCCCCGGTTCAAGCAATTCTCCTGCCTCAGCCTCCCAAGTAGGTGGGACTACAGGTGCGTGCCACCATGCCCGGCTAATTTTTTGTATTTTCAGTAGAGACACGGTTTCACCATGTTAGCCAGGATGGTCTCAATCTCCTGACCTCAAGTGATCCGCCTGCCTCCGCCTCCCAAAGTGCTGGGATTATGGGTGTGAGCCACAGTGCCTGGCCTGAGAGTAGATCTTAAGTGGTGAGTGGGAGACCAGAATTCACAGAATTTTAAAGCTGGAAGAGACTTCAAGAGCCAGTCCATTTCTCTTATTTCACAGATCAGGAAATAGAGCCACAGGCGTGTTAGTGGCAGAATTGTAACAGGGCCTAACAATTTCCTCAGTCTGTGTGCCTCCTACCCCACTATTCTACTCATCCTGTAATTTGGGAGAAAGGAGAGAGAGGAGGAAAGGCAAGAACAACTAAAGAGTAAAGCTTCAACTTATAATAAATGCTTCGAATAGGTGCTCAGTTACGCAGGTAACGTCAGAGGGATTTTAACGAGTTCACAATTCGGTTATGCTTAGTCATGTGGCTAACAACGGTGTATATTGGTGGGAATAATGGTGGAAATTTGTATTAGGAAATGCGTGATGCACCTATAGTTGGCTGGATAACTAGCCAGCTGAAATAATGCAGCTTTTGTTCCCTATTGACACTGGCCTAGCTACAGGGCTGTCTTTGAGGTGTGGTCTCAAAAGCTTGTTTTAAACCTTGGCTCTGAGATGAAGTCTGAGTCATACTTGGGTGCCATGTTCCATCAGCAGAACCATCCTATAGCTCAGAGACCAAGGGAAACGGGGCTGATTTAAGCTCACACACATGCAACTCTCGTATAAACGTTGATTTACACATACAAATATACATCCAGATACATAGGCAATTACTAACAACATTGACCTAGAAATGATCCCTATATATCAAGAAGTTGGAAATGGTATTGGTGTTTATTGTATTGCCTTTTTATTATGATAACCCTTGGGAAATGGAAGACCTAGAACAGTGCCTTTGTTTATGATCAGTGGAGTTAGAGAACGAGTGGAGTTGGAGAGTTGCCGCTCATTATTGGTCTGGTTCATTCATTAATGTCATTAACAAATGTTCGTTGTGCACCTACCATATGCCACATGCTTTGCCAAGTGCTGGAGATAGATAAATAAGACACAGTTCCTGCCTCATTTCATTAGGGTTTACAAGAAAAGCCTTGTTACTAGCAAAAGCAGTGAGTGTGGGTTCTGCCTTTCCTGTACTTCCATACTCCTTTCCAATACTCTTTGTGATTGAAGATATTGATTCCAAATCTGAAGTGTGATTATTCTGATGTCAGTAATATGACAGTTGAAGCTGTCATATTACTTTGTATAAAATTTGGTGGCTATTTGGTGGCTGGTAGGAGGGAGGGAATGAAGAAGTAGGTGCTGGCTCTCCCTGGGATTAGAATTTATTTTAAGTATTGTTTACATTAGCCATGAGATTGTCACTTACAGACTTTTTAAAACAACCTATTTCTAAGGTCAGTAGAAATTGTGCTAAAGCCAGGGAAGGAGGTGGGAGGGAAGGAGCTCTTTGACTCCTTTCTAAGTAATTGGAGTCAACAGAAGCTCCTTATCTGCCTCTGAACAGAATATATTCACATTCAGTGAATAAATATCAGGTAACCGCATTGTGCTAGATGCTTTCAAGTAAATTGTTTAATATTCACAACAACTCTGTAAGGTGAGGATAATAATTCCTATTTTATAAAGAAGAAAATGAGGTCTAGGTAATTTAAGTTACTCTCTTCCTTCCCCCCAAGATAAGTGTCAAAGCCAGGTTTCAATTCTAGCTCTTTGGACTTCAGGTCCTTGCTTTCTTCACAAGATCATAAGGATCTTCTAAATGATATTTTATTGCTTTTGTAATTTCAATCTGCCGTTTTCACTACTATTTCCTACTCATCTGTTCGTCCTTAGCTCGTTACTCTCCTGATCTCTCAGCACTGGGCATGCTCTGTCACAGCCCTCTCACATGATACTGTAATTTCCTGTTTATTTGTTTGTCTTGACCACTAGCCTAATGGCTGCTTGGAGATAGGATCCCATTCCCATTCTGTGTTGGATCCTGTCTCCTAGCACATTCCCTGGCATGTGGAAAATGTTCAAACTTTTGTCGAATGAATCGGTCTTCACAGTGATTCTGCGAAGGCAGTAGTTATCTCACACTTTGCAGAGTTAGAGAGGTAAAGATCACACAGCAAATTAAGAATAAATGTTAAAAGTGAGTCCATTAACTCTAAAGCTTTGCTCTCTCCATTACAAAACAACATGATTATTATTGCAGAAGAGGCTTTGTTGAGGGATGCAATGGCTTGGAATATGTCTAGGCTATAGAGAAGATTGTTTTGGGGGTTGGGGCTTGGAAGTAGCCTTCTTCAACACCTATATTTTATTTTTTACTTTTGTTTTTTTTGAGACAGAGTCTCACTCTATCACCAGACTGGAGTACAGTGGTGCCATCTTGGCTTACTGCAACCTCCGCCTCCTGGGTTCAGGTGATTCTCCTGCCTTAGCCTCCCAACTAGCTGGGACTACAGGTTCTCACCACTGCACCCGGCTAATTTTTGTATTTTTAGTAGAGATGGGGTTTCACCATGTTGGCCAGGATGGTCTCGATCTCTTTATCTCGTGATCCACCCACCTCAGCCTCCCAAAGTGCTGGGATTACTAAAGTACTGTAAGCCACAGTGCCCGTCCATTTTATTTTATTTTATTATTTTATTTTATTTTATTCAACTTTTAAGTTCTGGGGTATATGTGCAGGATGTGCAGGCTTGTTACATAGGTAAACTTATAAATGGGAGCTGAACAATGAGAACACATGGATACATGGGGGGAGGAATACACACGGAGGCCTGTGGGTGGGGAGGGGGTGGGGGAGGGAGAGCATCAGGAAGAATAGCTAATGGATGCTGGGCTTAATACCAAGGTGATGGGTTGATGTGTGCAGCAAACCCCTATGGCAGATATTTACCTATGTAACTCCTACATTTTAAATCTCCTCTAGTGCAGGCTGTTTATCTGCAGCTCAGAACACCACTGTTTTCTGGGTAGATGCCTATAGGTTTGGTGGTCTGTCCCCTATTCCCTGCTCTCTGTAGTCCTTCCAGTATCTTCCTTTGACTCCTTCCCAGCTGAGATTTTCCTGCTGCCCTGCTCCTGTGCTTCTCCTTTTATCATCTGCTTATTCTCACTGCCCGTCTCCCTCTTAATAGACAGCGACAAGCCAATAATTTTTATTAACACTTGAAAATGCTATTTTGCTGTTAAACCAATACACACAATTGCCCTAATCTGCTGCCAAATGGTAATAATCAGAATCAGGTTTCAAAAGGTTTGGATTTCAGCAGGGCTGCCCACACTGTCCTTGGAGGCCTATAAATTAATTATAATTAAGAACTGTGTGCAGATATTAGGAGAGGAACTTTGAGCAATTTTGATGTCTGCTCTTGCAGAATATTAAGGAAAAAAGAAAAACCTGTGAGTGTTTGCTGCTGGTGAGAGTACTGATAATCATCTACATTTGTATTACAAATTTCTATTAAAATGCACACATGTAAAGTGATTTATAATCCTTTATTAGTTATCTGTACAAACCTCATATCAAGAATCTGGGTGACAGTAGATGTGATACTTCTGCTTTGTGCCTACAGCAGGGAAGAACAGCTCAGATAGAAAAACCTGGCTTGAGCCACTGGAAGTGATGTAAGGACAAGAAGGAGCCCAGGCGACAGGTCTGGTTGAACTAAGAATGAGAAGGCTCTTACTCAGGAGAGGTTCTAGGAAAGATTTGGCAGAAATACTGCTGCCAGGAGATCCAGTATCACCTTTGCTTTTGGCAGTGTTGGGGCCATCTTCTCCTAGGGGTCTACAGGAGCTGGGGGTCTTAGGATGGGCGTCCTTGCATGCATTATATAAGAGGACTTGATGGTTCATCTGCTGGCTCAAAGATTTGGATAATCAGAGCCTGTACCTTTTCCCCCTCTCCCATCTGTCCTGTTCTTCTGTCATCAAATATTTTCCCAGAAACAGCTTTAATGAAGGCTTTGATTTTCTGTTTCCATTATTAGTGTGGCTGTGATATGTTGAAATCAATTTGGGGTTAATTCCCTGGAGGACTATATTTTGGTGAGTAAATACCCCAACTCCAGGACCAAGGAGGCCTGTTTATTGTAATGTGGGTCGCTCAGTGACAAATGAATTGGACTTGTATCTAGCATGTCCAGGGAGATATTTCTTTCTCCACTGGTTCCACAGGGGCACAGTCTCAGCCCCTTGCCTCCATGCCCCAGACTCTCAGGATTTCTTACTTTGCTCCTTTCTGAAGAAAGAACAGGGCAAGGGAGCTCAAAACCTTGAAAAGAGTAATGGATGATGGGAAGAGTGTGAGAGGGAGGAAATTAACAGAACACACAAGTGTAGGTTCCAAGTCAATTGAAATCAAAGATTGGTGCCTTTTATGTGTTATTTCTACAGATTTGGATGATATTTAGTAGTTTAGCAGACACTAAGTGCATTTAGAGGATTGAAATTGGATTTTCAAATGCCCTGAATATATAGATGCCATTTGACAAAAATAGATATTGGTCTTGTACTTATTAGTGATATTGAAAAGTGGATGTCATCTGTGATACTCACATTTCCTACCTCAGATGGTTGATGAATGCATGTATTGCCTAAGCTAAGCATTCTGACTGAAGATCATTTCTTTGGTTCAACATTTGCCCTGCTTCTCTAGATTTAAATTTAGAAGGTGTAACTTAAAACTTTAATTGACTTGGAACTTAAAATTCTTAAAAATATATTAATTAAAAATTATTTTGGATCTGTTCTGCAGAATTGAGTCAACCATACTTCTCAGTTCATAGCACACTTTCATTATAGGTTCAGATAAGGACACTGTGTTCAATAGTTCTTTGTGTACCTTTATCCTTTCTTATATATTTTAGAATAAATTTATAACATTTCTTTTAAAATCTTACTATTATTTTGATAAGAATTGGCTTGAAATTGTAGAAAATAGAACTTAAAATACTATGATATCACATTCATGAATGTGGTATATAGTTACATTGTTTGGGTCTTCTTTCAAATCTTTTAATAAAGTTTTCAAATTTTTGCTGTAGAGGTCTTGTTAAGACTTCTGCTAATTCCTAAATAGATTGCAGTTTTTGGATGTACCCACTAGGTAAAGGCTGATGATCTCTTGATTTCCTATTATCAAAGAGTTATTTTTTTATGTGTTTGTTTTAAACACAATTTAACATTTCTATCATATATAAGTGTTTCCCTTAGTCAAGTGTGTTATCTGCATTTTTTTGAGATATTCGTGTAAATATCTCATTTAGTTCTCTTTTTTTTTTTTTTTTTGAGACGGAGTCTCGCTCTGTCGCCCGGGCTGGAGTGCAGTGGCCGGATCTCAGCTCACTGCAAGCTCCGCTTCCCGGGTTCCCGCCATTCTCCTGCCTCAGCCTCCCGAGTAGCTGGGACTACAGGCGCCCGCCACCTCGCCCAGCTAATTTTTTTTTATTTTTTAGTAGAGACGGGGTTTCACCGTGTTAGCCAGGATGGTCTGGATCTCCTGACCTCGTGATCCGCCCGTCTCGGCCTCCCAAAGTGCTGGGATTACAGGCTTGAGCCACCGCGCCCGGCCTCGTTTAGTTCTCTAATGTGAATTATTTTGATATATATTCTGAAGTTAAGCCATTCTTGCATTTCAGGTATAAACCACAATTGATCATGGTGACTATGATTACTATTTTAAAAATATACTGTGTTTTAGTTAGCTTCCCCCCCCCCCCCCCCACCCCCTCAGTCGGAGCCTTGCTCTGTTGCCAGGCTGGAGTGCAGTGGCGTGATCTCGGCTAACTGCAAGCTCCAACTCTGTTGTTGAAGGGATTCTCCTGCCTCAGCCTCCTGAGTAACTGGGATTAGAGGCATGTGCCACCACGCCCAGCTAATTTTTTGTATTTTTAGTGTTTTTAGTGATCTGCCCACTTCGGCCTCCGAAAGTGCTGGGATTACAGGTGTGAGCCACTGTGCCTGACCACTAATTTTTAAGGTTTGTTTTTTTTTTCCCCCCTTTATGTCCATAAGTGGAAGGGATTTACAATAATCTTTTCTTATAATTATCTGAATCTAGAATCAAGCTTTCCTTCTTTTTCTTTTTGTTCCATTTTTATGAGAAAGGCTCGTTTCTTCCTTAAAAGTTTGATATACTTAATCTATAAAGCCATCTGTACCACTTTTGCTTCTTTTTATTTTGGCAGAGGTGGGGTGGGATGGTGGGATAATTGGGTGGGGAGTGGAGGACTAGGGTAGGGAGTAGTTTTGATGAATTAGGGGTGTAGGCTTTAATAACAATTTTTAAATTTCTAAAACTTAACTCAAATGTTCTACATTCTTTTAAGTCCCTTTCCCTATTTGTCATTTTTATTACATATTACACATTAAATGGAAAAGTAACTAGTTTTTATAATATTCATTATTTCAAAATTTCTATTATATATGTTATTATTTTCTCTTTCATTTGCATTTTCTCTACTTTATTCTTGATTCATCTTGTCAGGACTTGATGTCTTTTAAAAGATCAGTTTTGTTTTTTGTGTTTCTTTGTCTTGTGCTTCATTTGTTTTCTTGTTTATTAGGGTTGACTGTTAAGTTTTTAATGCAATAAGTGAAAACTTAATTATAATTAATCACATTTGATTTTCTTGGTTTATTATAGATGTATTTAAAGGTGTACTTTTCTCTCTAAACTGCTTTAATTGTCCTCTAGAAATTCTGACATTTAGTATTTTCATTGTTATTCTCTTCAAAGGAATTTTAGTTTCCCTTAAAATTTCCTTTTTAACTTTATAGTTATTTAATCACAAGTTTTTTTTAAAAAGATTTTGGATATGTAGTATTTTTGGTACCTTTAAAAATGTGCTTTTAGGCTGGGCACAGTGGCTCACGCCTGTAATCCCAGCACTTTGGGAGGCCGAGGCTGGCGGATCCTGAAGTCAGCAGATTGAAACCATCCTGGCTAACACGGCGAAACCCCGTCTCTACTAAAAATACAAAAAATTAGCCAGGTGGGGTGGTGGGCGCCTGTGGTCCCAGCTACTTGGGAGGCTGAGGGAGAAGAATGGCGTAAACCTGGGAGGCGGAGCTTGCAGTGAACCGAGATAGCATCACTGCACTCCAGCCTGGGTGAAAGAGCAAGACTCTGACTCAAAAAAAAAAAAAAAAAGGTACTTTTAATGTAATCACATTATGAAAAAATGACAATTGATTTCATATTGATTTTTTAAAATCTATTGATGTATTTTTGTAGATTTAATATTTTTCATGTATGTACTTAAAAAGAACATCTATTCTCTATTCTATATGCATTTCTAGGTATCCGAACTAGTTCAAACTTGTAACTCATGCTTTAAAAAAATCTTTTATGTCTTAGTTAATAAGATCTTTTGTCAGTTGGATTTGTCTGTTTCTTCCCATGTAAATTTTAGTTGTTGCCTTATACATGAATATGTGTTCATAATGATTACATCTTCCTGGTACCTATATGTGATATCACTTAATGTCCGTTTTGATGTTTTTGCCTTTGAATTTTATTTTGTGTTGATATTAAAATTTTGATAGATACTACCACTTTGGCCTCCAAAAAGGTTATACTCCTGTTCCATTATATGAGAATTCTTGTTTCCCCACTCTCTAATGTGACACATTTTAAGCCTATGTCTCCTAACTTTCTGTCTTTATTGGTAGCTTGGGAAACTGGACCTGATACATAGTTCTGGCATTTTAATATTAACTTCACTCACTGCCTGTCATATTCCAGTCATAATCTCCTTAATTGAATCACTCTAAATAATGTCCTGACTGCATTAAAGGATAGTGCTTGGAATATTTTTGACTTAATTATTGATTAAGCCACATTTTATATCCTTCCAGTTGAGATTGCCCCAGGACTCAGTTTTCTAAGGACAGGGTTGGCCTGGCTTCCCACCCAGATGTGTCTTCCCTTAGAGCCTGCTCTGAGCAAAGTGTAGACTGTTTCCTGCTATAGTTACCCTGTACCAGTTACCGGCATGAAGATAAGCTCCTGTGGCCTTTTGTTTACTGTGGATCTCGGGATCACTTAGCCTAAGCTTCAAGGATGCAAAGAGCCAAATGAGTGAACAGTCAACTCTCTAATCCTGCTGCTTTGTTGCTAGTCCTGCTGGTGCACCCTGGTTTCTGAATTCATGGCATGATTTGGATATGCTGAGCTCCACTGATTCCCAATACTGGCCCTGGCCGGAGTGACTCTTGAATTAATCTACATGACTAGTAAGCTGTCAGTGGAGGTCGCTGCTACCCCGAGGCCATTGTGTGACATCTTCTTCAGGGATTATATCGCTCAGGGAACTAATATCTTTTGCCCCATGCGAGTTTCCTCTTAACATTCCTTTCAGCCTCTGTCTGCCATTCTTTCACCCTCACCTCCCACACACTCACTTTGTGCTATCATAAATAGCTAGGTTCCTTGAACAGCTTCTATAGAGGCTTAAACGTAATATCCTTTGCATCTGTAGAGTATTTTAGATTCTTCAAAGCACTTCCATATACATATTTTCATTTGATCTTCACAAAAATCTTTCAGGTATGTAGGTTAGGTATATTATCCTGGTTTCACCGATGATAGCATAGAGATGGTAATTAGGTGACTCGCCCATCCTCAGGCACTGTGTTAACGCAGAACTGGTATTAAAACACCAGTTGGTTTTCGTTGGTGATTTCATTCATTCATTCATTCATTCATTCATTCACTCAACACTCATATTATACTGAGAGGCCCTGGAAGGGAAAGAGGAAGGGCTTTGGATCCAGACAAACTTGGGTTTGAAAATTGATGCCATCCCTTATTAGCTGTGTAATCTTGGTCATGTACTTAACTCTCAGTTTTCTCATTTGTGATAAAGGGAAAGTATGACTTCCAATGTTTTTGTGAGTATCTAATAATGCATGAAAATTACCTGGCAATAGTAATATCTGGCACACAGCAGGTTGAACTATTATAGGTCAAAAATGGTCAAATATTAACAATTTTATATGGTTCAACCTAATGGTAGAAACTCAATATTGGCCACCGTTCATTGAGTCCTTCCTTATTGCATATAGGCACTGTTAGAGTTCAAGAATATGAATAAAGTGAGGCAACATTTTCTTTATGGGTCTGTGTCTGTGTCTTGTGCTAGACCATGGTCCTGAAGGATAGAATCTGTATCTGTTGCATCCTCACCACTAAAAAAAAAAAAGAAAAAAGAAAAAAAAGTTCACTAGGTTATAAGTGCTCAATAAATGCTTACTGAACTGAAAAAGTCCCTACTCACAAGGAGGTTATCAACTAGTTAAAGTAGGTGGACACATCATCATATATTGATAATAAAAGCTTATGCATATTTAGATAGATACATGCAGGCTATGGTGAGAGCTCAAAGGAAGCAATGCTCAATTCTACAGAGGGAGCAAGACTTCCTAGAGCAGGTGCATCAAGACTTACCATGGTCTCTGTGAGGAAGGGAGCAACGCCACTCTGCTTATCTTGAACTACATGCTTTCTCTCAACGAATCCCCTTTTAATGTTTGAAATTGAGTCTGTATTCAAAGTAGCCTCTTTTTTTGTCTCACAGCCCCTCTGTTACTGTTATCTCCCATAATGTATTGCTTTGTAAAGTGCTTTGCTGTATCCTGAGTATAAATGAGATGCTCTGTAAAACCAGACGCTATTCTTTGGGTGTCACAACTAGCCATTGCATAGCCAAAGATAATATATTGTGTGAGACAAAAAAGAAGAACACAAGAGATATTTTAGAGAGCAAATAAAACATCAAAGTGGGAGAGTGGAGTGCATTAAAGTTAATAAACTGTCATGGCAGAGTGGGCCACTTTTAAATGTGAAGGAAACTAATTTAGTGACTTGTAACTAGGATTAGAATACCATTGGAATGAAGTTAGCCTATAGTTTTGCCAAATGGTAAATCTTTTGGCTTTCCTTGAGAACCAGTCATTGGAATTGAACTCTGTGTGTGTGTGTGTGTGTGTGTGTGTGTGTGTGTGTGTATGTAGTTTGTGCACAGCTCTTTGTGGTGCTAAACCCCTTCTGCTTCCTCTGAATATCAGTCCTACTCAATTGTCTATCTAGTGTTGCTTTCCTTTAAGTTCTGGGAGGAGGAATTCAGGCCCTGATTCCCCTGCTAAATTGGATACAGTCCATCAGCAAAGGTTTCCAGGGCTTGTGGAGTCATTCCCTGTTTTCATAGAGACACTGAGATCAGAAAACTTTCAGGAGTAAACTTTGCTCAGGCATGAACCACTGAGCTACTCATCTTATTTGCGAGAGAAAGACAAGGCAATCAATACAGGCCTCATTCTTGGCAGTGTTGAAGGATGACTACACCAGTAAAAGTTCCAAAATGTTTTATGCCAAGAACTGGATTGGATTTTGTGCTTCTTCAGCCACAAAATGTCCCCAGCATCTTGCCCCCGAATCATTAACGCCCTTTGCAGTCAAGACTGACTGCTCAGCCCGAACACTTCCTTATCTTTCTTTATTCAATACCTTCATGGTTTTTAAAATTAGCTAAGCTCTCAACATTTTTAGATTTTTAATCTCTTACCTTTTTTTTTTTTTTTTTGAAACAAGCAGGAGATCTGAAGCAGCATTTTTATCCTTGATTGCATGCTGTCTCTCTCTTTGTACAAGAATGCGAATCTGGTTTTGGTTCTGGGTGCAGTTTGTAGAATATTGCCTTGGAGTATTAAAATGCTGTGTTTATGTATTGGCATGCTGGTGTTATAATGCCGTTGACCTTGGATAATTACATAACTGTTGAGCTTCTGTTTTTCTACTTGATAAATGGGAATAAAATGTCTAATTTATAGGGTGTCCATGAAGATCAGAGAGATTATATATGACAAAATGCCTAACACAGTGTGCAGCGTAAAAAGATGTACAATAAATGATTTTTAAATTTTTTAAAATTTTTTACGGATTCGGGCAGTACATGCGTGCTTTTGTTACATGGATATATTGTATAGTGGTGAAATCTGGGCTTTTTAGTGTAGCTGTCACCCGAATAGTGAACATTGATTATTTAAAATAAAGCAACATAAGCAGAACTAGTTATATTAAGAGGAGCTCTTGGAGAATGATGAGAAGCTTAGAGAGAGATGGCCCAGGCTTATATTCTATAGAGCGTTATGTCCTTAGTCTGCTGCATAGAGTAAGATTTGGGTCATATGTGGAAGTAAAAAAGGAGTTCTTTGTGGGTAAAAGGTGGTAAATTATATGAAATTATATGAATTATATGAAATTATATGAAAATACGGCATCAGTCATTTTAGAGAAGTCATGGCTATAGGATGGCAGCAGAAAAAAAGGAACATTTTTCAAATGTGGCTGCTAATGGTATTTAAGTTTCTGTATTTTGGTGCATAAATAGATCGGAGTAATATGTGTTCCTTATGATAATTGGTTATATGAGAGGCAGTTCCATGTAGTGTAATGGAACACATATTGGAATACAAAAGTCAGAAGATCTGGGTTCAGGTTTGTTTCACTTAATTGATTGGTACATGGTCTTAGAACACTTATCTTCTTTGAGCCTTGGTGTCAACATTTATAAAATGGGGATGATAATGTTTTTCTTATTTTATTCCCTACTGGGTCATTGTAAGGATCAATTGAGGCAATGTTTTAAAAATACTAGTCATGTATCAGTTGTTCTTGTAATTTAATATTAAGAGCCAGATACTAACAAGGTTACTAAAGAATTTTCTGGCTGTCGTCCTCATTGAGGCAAACATAAGGTGAAGGCAGCAAGAATGCAGGGCTTGTGTACCTATAGCCTCCCCACATCCAGTTTATCCAGCCCATGTTCTGTTGCTCACCTCTGCTGAGTATGTTTTTATGCTCACTTTGCCTGGCCTTGCTGTCCCTGAGCCCAAGAACAGTACTAGGGTGGGCTGTAACAGGAGGGCCAGGAGACTCATGTATGCATACTCGCATGGCTACCTGGACCACTCACAATCTCTTTTCCTCTTTTGTCTCTGTCTGTAGCTGCCAATGACTATAGCAATAGCACCTTTTATTGCCTTGCTCAGGGATTTCTGAGGTTTTTGAAAGTTTCATTTTCTCTCATTCTGCAGAGGAAATACCAGAGATAAGACAGTAGGCTGGTAGATGGAGTTGGGTTTGGTGCTCAATGAAAGGAGATAAGGTCCTTGAATTGCAGTAGCTAGCCTCTTCTAAGACAGGTTACATGGTGTGGGTCCTATTTTAACTCCCTCTCTCTTTGTGTTTGCAGGGAGTCGACGAGTTGAAGATGAAGCCCAGAGCGGAGTGCTGTTCTCCCAAGTTCTGGTTGGTGTTGGCTGTCCTGGCCGTGTCAGGCAGCAGAGCTCGTTCTCAGAAGAGCCCCCCCAGCATTGGCATTGCTGTCATCCTCGTGGGCACTTCCGACGAGGTGGCCATCAAGGATGCCCACGAGAAAGATGATTTCCACCATCTCTCCGTGGTGCCTCGGGTGGAACTGGTAGCCATGAATGAGACTGACCCAAAGAGCATCATCACCCGCATCTGTGATCTCATGTCTGACCGGAAGATCCAGGGGGTGGTGTTTGCTGATGACACAGACCAGGAAGCCATCGCCCAGATCCTCGATTTCATTTCTGCACAGACTCTCACCCCTATCCTGGGCATCCACGGGGGCTCCTCTATGATAATGGCAGATAAGGTAAAACGGGGCTGCAACAAGAAGGGCCTGGGGGTTTGTACTGAGGACTAAACCATGCATTTGTTTTCCTGTAAAACTTGGTTGTTAATGATGGAAGGTAACCAGATTACATTGAGAGCGTGGGTAGGCCAGCAATTAATCTTTTTTTTTTTTTTTTTGAGACAAAGTTTTGCTCTTGTTGCCCAGGCTAGAGTGCAATAATGCAATCTTGGCTCACTGCAACCTCCGCCTCCCAGGTTCAAGTGATTCTCCTGCCTCAGCCTCTCTAGTAGCTGGGATTACAGGCACCTGCCACCAAGCCCAGCTAATTTTTGTATTTTTAGTAGACACGGGGTTTCAGCGTGTGATCCACCTGCCTCAGCCTCCCAAAGCGCTGGGATTGCAGGCGTGAGCCACTGTGCCCAGCAATCTTTTAAAGATGAAAGTGAGGGAAAGGTGCTGGCATCTAGAAACTCCTATAGTTTTGAAAATGTTTTTGTGTCCACTTTTTTATAAATGGACTCACTGAAATGACTAAGGGATGTTGATGCTTGTGGCTCTGGGATACATTTTCTTCAAATAGGTATATGAAAGGCATACTCTTGTTATTCCTTGGCAATACATGTTCTCACCCATACGGTTTTCAAGACTATAAAAGGAAAAATCCCTCAAGGCAGGTGATTCTCTCCTTGAAGATACAAATGTCATAGGGAAATAATTCTTGCCAAGGTATTAACACTCATCACACACATCGATCTGTACATCCAAATAGATTTTAATCCATGGAACCTGTAGCAACCCATTTTTCCCCATGCTTAGATTTGAAGGCAATGGTTCTTAACCTTGGGTGCACATTAAAATCACCTGAAGAGCTTTCAACACTGCTGATGCCTGAGTCCCACCCCTCGGGATTCTGAGTATTGGCCTGGGCTTCGGGAGTCTTAAAAGCTCCCCAGGTGATTCTAGTGTGCAGTTAAGATTGACAACCACTACTTTAAATCTCCAACAAATCCTAGCCTCTCCTGCATTAATGTTAAGTTAATTGTCATGTGACTAGTTGCCACTTGACACTGGGGCTTATTCCCTAACGGCAGAAAAAAAGCGTTTTATTTTGCTTTGGGTTGTTTTGTTTCTACATACTATCAGTTACTCAGTTATTTTCCTTGCTTTACTATTGTTCACTGCTTAGATACAGCACTTAGTACATATGCACTGTCCTTTGCAGCCAGCCATTCAGGTCTTAGAATAGTGTGTTCCACCACAAGTGCTATGTTTATCATTTTTCGGTTTCTACTATTGTCATTGTCATCTTATACTTTTTATCACCACATTCAAACCTGCCTTTAGTTTTGTACTTAAAAGACAGGCTTTCGGGTTAATGTCTGTACATATCTTAAAACCTAGCACAGACACCACAAGGATGCTGCCTGGCTAGTTGAGAATCACCGCAGTGGAGCAGCTGAGCCGAGACTAAAAGAACCTTGCATGACTGCTACCGCCACCTGTCGGCAGCAGGCAGAGATGACTAGCTTCCGGTTCAGCGCTTCCCTTCAGTCTAGGCAAGGTCAAGTTGAAAGTGTTAAGTGAAGACTTTCCATTATCATATGAGAAATATATTCTTCCATTTACGTGGGTGCAGGTACAGATGTTAGAAAACAGGCACTAACACAAATAGCCCATGCTAAGGGAAGTGGCAAAAATAAGCAAAATGGAAAATGTTGACCGACTGTGGCAGAACCCATTGAGTTGTGCTTCAGGTAGATTTTTTTTTTTTCCAAACATGATTGTCCTTAGCAAATTACATTTTATTTTAGCAGTGGTAATTTGAGGGCACAATTTTGCATTGAAAGTATTCTGAGATGGTTAAGAGCGAATTTTAAAATTACCATGAATAAGTGCATACTTAACTTTGAGAGCACAACAGGTAAAAATGATTTTTTTTTTTTCTCATGTGGGCTATTGTGCAACCTATATTATTTCTCCCTGGTAGAAAACGTTATGCCTAAACTAGCTGATTGCTTCTCTCTGGTACCTTTTAAAAATCCACAACATCATTATACAAATATGAGGTAAGATATAGAGCATGTAGAGAGACTGAACTCTTTTTGTTCACTGATGTATCTTAGGGGCTTTACGAGTGTTCCCCATATGCTAGGCACTTAGTGCTTTGTATGCACTATCTTATTTAATACTCTTAACTACTTAGCGACCTAAGTGGTGGTATTTAATCTTTATCTTACAGATGGGGAAACTGAGGCTCAGAGAGGTTAAATAACATATCCAAAATGCTATAGCTCTTAAGTGGAAGCCAGGATTTTAACATTGGTTGCTGGCTTCAAAGGCTATGTACTCTCTTGCCTTTCAAGAAAATGGCTGGTTAAGGTCTCATATATCTTACTACCCTTCACTTTCTCCCTTGTTAGAAGGCATTGTAGGGGCTGTCATCTGACTGAAAGTGATCTATTACATGATTCATAATCAGGAAATACTGGAATCTAACTACAAGAGATCATAACAAGGGTATGAAATGGTGGAGCACTTAAGTGTAGCACAATTCCATAGAGGACCCACTGGCTACTGCCTTCTAGGAGTAAATAGGAGAACTAATGCCAGTAAAGTGAATTCTTCTAGGTCACTGTAATAAGACCTCCTCTGGTCACTTTCCCCTTGCTCCTGCCTTCATTGCTACCACACCCAAATATTCCATCATGTCTTTCTCTCCGCCAAATAAGGAGGTGGGCAATGACTTTTAGATGCTTTTCTAAAATAGTGTAAATATCTGACTTTTGACCTGAAAAGAATGGTTTCTAAAAGGTAAGCAGCAAGAGGGAAAAGAAGAAAGAAAAAGATCCAATAATGGAGATCCCAGAAAGTTGGAGGCTCAACCCCAGGGGTTCGATGCTGAATGGGTGGTGGCAGGAGCTACCTGGAGAGAGTGTCAGCAGCAAACTTCCAGCAGCCATGCAGAGGAATGTTTGGGGGCTTAACGGATTGGAATAGAGGCAAATAAAAAGAGTCCTCACGTCTCAGAGAAAAAAGCCTTTGGGACAAGTTTCAAAAATAAAACACCTCAAAACTAAGGCCAGGTGTTTTTTTGTTTTTTTTTTTTTTAATAGAAGTTTATTTTTAAGTACCATGACCATATTTTACAAACATAGAATGGGGACACACAGTTGGACAACTATTAATCAACAACAGGGGAATAGGACAAAACATTTGAAAGTGGAACTGATGCAGAAAATCGAAGACCGTGTCGCTTGGCCACATTGAAGGCTCATAGTAATCGTCTGAAGGATGATCAATAAGCCTTCTATTTTTGTCTCCCCTTCTCGGAGACAGGTAATTGTCAGTCTGTTTTAACTTAAGTTTTTGTTGTTAGTTTATTTCCAATAAAACCCACTTAGTTAGTGCTCATGTGGAAGATTGCATTACAGGGATAAAGTTTGTATTCAAGAAGTTTTCGATGCTGGAAGGACAGCATTGTTCTGAAGACTTTTGATAACAGCACAGACACAGTTCAGCAGTTCAGCACCTGGTCAAATACCATGGGCTCACTTCTTTGCATATGCTAATTAATCAGTAAGAACATTAATTAGCACTCTGCTTTCCCAAAGGGGAAATGAGCTTTATACTATGGTGGAAAGAAGCATGGGGGCTAGCTGAGTAGGACTACTAAAAAATCAGAATTTAGAGTTCAAGCTGGATTCAGGCATCGCTTTCTAAATGTGGGAATCAGGATAAGTCACCAATCTCTGGCTCTCAATGTTGGTTTCCTTGCCTGTATAATGGGACTAATAATTATATTGTTAGTTGTTTTGTTGTTGATCACAGGGTTGATTACAGGGTTGTTGAGGATTAAATGAGGTGATACTTGGCAAGTACTTCACCAAAGTGTCCAGCCTCACATTCAGCAGGTGAAGTTGAAGGCTATGTGGAACAGTTTGAAGGGAGTGAGAGTGTATCGTGATGCAGGAAAAGAATGGGAATCAAAAAGCAGCATGGACAACCGTAGAAACAACTCCAAATTGGAGACCACCCAAAAAGGGCATATGGTTGAAAGGTGAAAATCTAGGGAAAGGCTCTGACGTGTGAGGTGGGAGTCTTGGTCTCACCCCACCAGGGAAGCTGAGGCTCACAAGTAGTATGGAAGCCTGCTGCAGCCACACAGGGCATGGTCCCTTAAAGAAAATCTCTAACCTGGAAAGAACTGCTAGGTGCTTGTAACAGAAGACTGTTTAGAATAGTAATGGAGAATGTTTAAAAATGCATGAGGTGCTTTTTGGCAGTTCCCCACCTGAGTGTAAAGAGCCTATTTTATTTTGCCTTGTTATAATTGCTTTTATTCTCCCTGAGATCCTGGATTTAAGATGCCCATCTGAATCCAAATAATGAACTGAAGCTAGATGTATTTCCATTTATTTCTAGGAGGTTTTTGTACTGATTGTCTGAAATCTTCCCTGGGTTTTCAGATTTTAGCTTAGAAAGGTTAAGTAACTAATCCAGGATATCACAGCGCACTATGAGCAATGGGACTAGAATTCAAATCTCAGGAATACCTATTTTGAAACTTATGCTTTCTATTGTACAATTCTGCATCATAAAACACTGAACTAAGAATTATACATCCCTGAGTTTTAGTCTCCATTCTGATGAGCTTTGAAAATGTGGGCAAACACATTACTTATACTACATGATACTCAGTTTATAGTTTATGAGATACAAATTTTGTGTTCTGCCCTACACACCTTATGTTTTGAAGATAAAATGAAATAAAATATGTGGAAGATTTTAGAGCAGTACTGTGGCAAACAGACACTTTAGGTGAGGGAAATAAGGAGTAGTGATAGGGAATGACAGAGTCAATGACAACTGTTTTGTCCTTGGCATTAGGACTAATGAAAATGGCTTGGGAAGAAGGTAGGAAGGAAAATAGAAAGTAGAAATTACAGTAGGAGCAGGCAAAAGGATGCAAGATCCAACTTCTAACACTCCAAGAATGAGGAAGAAAAGGGTATGCTGAGTAAAGGGTCACAGTCTGGAAATAGACGGGTCGATCAGGGTGTAGCATGGTAGCTAAAACGTGCATCACATTCTGGACCTTATTCCTCCTTAGAGGACACGCAAAAATATTCTTACTGTGGATCTATTGCTATGATTCTTTCCTTTCTAAATTGCTTCGTTGGGGGCCGGGCACAGTGACTCACACCCGTAATCCCAGCACGTTGGAGGCTGAGGCAGGCAGATCACCCTAAGGAGTTCGAGACCAGCCTGGCCAACATGGTGAAACCCCGTGTCTACTAAAAATACAAAAATTGGGCATGGTGGCACACACTTGTAATCACAGCTACTTGGGAGGTTGACGTAGGAGAATTGCTTGAACCCAGGAGACGGAGGTTGCAGTGATCCGAGATTGCGCCACTGCACTCCAGCCTGAGTGACAGAGTGAGACTCTGGCTCAGAAACAAAATAAAATAAAATAAAATAAAATAAACAATAAATTACTTCTTTGGGAATGGATGCTTTCAATAACATTTTTCATTTTCTGTACTGAGAGCCACATTTTGGAATCTAATTGGGGATAGTAAGATGGCCCTACTCTTCTTTGGCTTCATCTTCTCCCCCTCTTTCCCTATCCTCTACCCCCACTTGCTTAATGGCAGTGGGTTTGGAGAGAGTAGATGGGCTGGCAGTGGTGTGTGACACTGGGAACAAACTATTGACTTCCCTTGGCTTATATGGATTTGCATATCCAACATAATCTTGAAACCAAGATGGCTACATGTTACTCATGCCTTACCCTATGCTTCTTCACAAATTTCTGGTGTCTGTTAGATTGTTACCTTGCTTTTAGTTGTCTGTGACATGACATTCCTTGGAACAGAATACTTTGGGAGCAAACTGTAGTGTTATGGCATTTCTTGCATACAGGGTATTAAGACATAGACATAGGAAAAGTGAGAGGAAAAAAACTAACATATTATGTCAACTTTGAACCAGGCATGATGTTAATGAGCATTTTAATTCTTATGCAGTCCCATGAGGGAAGTAGTAGTATTTCTTCTTTTTTGATGGGGAAACTAAATCAGAGAGCGTTTATGTATGTTGGTCAAAGTCACACATCTAGAACAATAGTGGAATTAAAATCTGAATTCAGATGTGCTTGACTTTAAGACTTTTTCCCAGTGCACACAATGTGGGAGTAAGAAAAAAAAAAAGCCAGGATAAAATTACCTGGAGCTCAGTTTCTTCTCTCCAATTTTCCCTACTTGAACTAGACTTTGGGGAAAGATGGGTAGGCAGTGCTCTCTAAGTCACTGGAAACTTTGCAGTGATGTAGCTCTGTCTGGCTGGCTCTTTCCACCGCTTCTGTGAAATGTGTTTCTTTTTGGCCAGCGCATCCTGTCTTTAAAAATTGGAGCTAGGATTTTCTTTAGGTGCAGTGTTAATGCTTGTAACAGTTAAAGCCCAGAAATTGCTTCGACATTCATAGAAATACAGGCACTTGGTGCTGGAAAGTAACACACCAGCCATCACTTGTCATACATTTTTTCAGGGACGTGATGGCGTCTAAAAGAAGGTAGCAGCACAAGGAGAGAATGTAGACTTTGGGGACCATGGGCTTGAGCTCTACTCATTCTCACCCATGTGACCTTAGTTGGACTCTTCAGACTCTCTGAGCCTCAAAATCTCCTTCTGTAAAGTGGAAACAAAAATAGCACCCAGCTCATAGAGGGTACCAAGCCTTATGACGCCATGTACATAGTGTATGGTAGACAGTTGGCGCTCAGTATATGCCATCTTGCATTTTCAAAAACCAGACTTGCCCTAAATCATTTGAGGAAAATGGATTCTAATTTTTCCTATTAACAGAAATAGAGGATTTTGGGATGTTAACCTGCTTCCATTTAGACATGGTGGATAAACAACAACTCAGTAGGTTCCACCTCTTTGGTGATGCAATTACTGATATTGATTTGATCAGAACTTATCAGGATTTTCAAAGGAGAGACCCAAAGTGATTTCAATAAACTGATACACATAGGATATAAGCATTACCAGTCAAGTTCATTTTCTAAAAGCCTAGTAGAGTAAAATAGTGTTTGAATCAGAGTCACTTATAGATTTGGAAGTGTTGATATGTTAAAAAAAAGTGAATTATTACATGAAGGAAATATTAATGATACTAGGTAAGAAGTAGTAAAATGTTATAGATACATGAAAACATAAATTTACTAAATGTTGCCAGCCAATTTTTATATCACATTGATACTGCTGAAAAAACTCCCTGAGTTATGATTTCTATACCAAGAGTATATTTTTATTCCCCTTTCTGAGACTTCTGTGATTCTTTTTGTCTTATTGTTAGATCTACATTTTATTCAAAATTCTATTTTGATTCTGTAGTTTAAAGGTCTAGCATGCAGGAGAGTAACATTAAAGGTGGTTATTTTTATTCTACCTTTCTGAGTACAATAAAGATTTATTGCTATAATTCTATTTTACACGGACAAAGAAGATCTAATTATTGTAAGTTATTTTGAGGTTATGATGAGAAAGACTGACACTGATTGATCACTTATTTTTGTCAAACTCTGAACGAGTCACCTTATATGAGCTAGTCATCTTATATATTTTATCTCATTTAATGTTTTCATTGAATTTAGGAAGCATGTATTTTATCTTTTAGAGACAAGGAAACTATAGATCAGACAGGTTAACTATGTTGCCCAATACCTTTAGATAGTGCTTTGCTCACCGTAGCTTAAACAAATGAGTCTGTGGGTGTCTTAGAACAAAAAGTCTAGAGCAGAGGCTGCTGGGGGTGGTTCAGTGGCTCAGTGATGTCAGTGCTGACATCTGGGGTTTGCCTGGCATTTTGTCATGGTTGGAAGGTGGCTGCCCCAGCATTAGTCATCCATCATGCTCATACTTAATGAAGGAAAAAGAAATGGGTTGATAATGCATTAGAAAAAGTCTTCCCCACATCCTTGATTTCATGAGCCCAAACAATGTCACATGGGCAACCCTGTGGACGTTGCAAGTCTCTCTGGTGGAGGTGACAAGGGGGGAGGAAGTGGGAATGGCTTTGGGGCTAGTCAACAGACAATGTGTCTCAAAGGAAGTGACATCCTGGGAATTCAACAAATGCCTGTATGAATGAAAGCCCAAACATCGTGCGTTTCCCTTGTCTCATGCCAAACCCTCTTTTGTGTCCTTAGTCTAGTCTTCTCTATGAGTCCTCCAGAACTAGGCTCTTGGTTCATCTATCATTTTCTTTTTTTCTTAACTGTCAACTTATTCCTCTCTAGTGGTATCTTCCCTTTTAGGGATTCTTAGAAGATGTTTGGAAATGTATGGGGGTGATTTTTAGATGTCATAATAACTGGTGTGTGTGTGTTTGCGTCTGTGTCTGTGTGTATGCGCGCATGCACCACAGGCACTAAGAACTTACAGAACCGGCATGTTAAGTGGCCTGTAATATATGTGTTAGTGTCCCACTGTCAAGAATAGTCTTACCCAAAATATCAATTGTGCAACCAAAATATCAATTATCACTGTGGCCCATAAATGTGCTCAAATCACTCTCATCTTATTAAACAAACATGAAAGCTTTCCTTGATGCTCATTCTCCCTCCCTGTCTCCTTCTTTTCACAGTTCTTAAAGGGTAGAGTCTGAAACTGCCTGTTGCACTTCCTCATCTCTCACTTCTCCAAAGTACCAAATTCAATGGACTTTTCAAGTTGTTCTTGACCTTCTGCAGCACTGAACACTGTTGACCCTTTTAGTGCTAGTCACAAAAATTACGATGACAAGAGTAATTAGATTTGTCACAGATTTGGTGACAACAGCAATGAGAATGCATAGAATTTAGAACATGGGTGGGTCATATAGGTGGAAATGTCTAGTAAGCACTTGGATTTGGGCCTGGAGGTAGAGAGAGTGATTTAGGCTGGATGTGTAGCTAAGAGCCTCATTTGTAGGGACAGGACAGCTGAAACCATGAGAGTGGATGAGATGGCTCAGAGTGAACAGTGGAATGAGGAGAGAAGTGGGTCAAGGGAGAACCCTAGGTGCACCACCATTTGAGGGATGGCCAGGGGAGGTGCAAGGTACAGATGATAAAGGATCTGAGACAAAATTATCAGAGAGGTAAGAAGAGAACAAGAAGAGCAAGGAAGGAGAAGCATTGTAGAAACCAAGAGTTCTAAAAAGGGATTTATTTCTCAGTCTGGAAATCAACTTAGAGCCCTCCCTTCCCCTCCGACAGTAATGCGACTTTGATAGTTCCACCTTCTTAGGTAGCTCCAATTTGTCCCCTCAACTCCATACACGCCGCAGTGACCCAAGGGCTGGCACTCATTCTCTCTTGTCTGTGCTGCCACATGGAAGCTTACCTGCGATTCTTTAGAAACTCAGATCTGATTATTACTTTTTTTGCTTAAAACCGCCCTGGCTTCCTTCAGCCTAGAATGAAGTGTGTTCTTTAATCTGGTCCCAGGCCACCTCTCCAGGATTTCTCTTAACCTCTCTGCCCTTGAGCAGCAGTGTCAAGCCACACTAAATTATTTACAGCTCCCCGAATGGTTCTGTTTTACATCTCTGTGCTTTTGTCTTTGCCACTCTCCTCTTCCTTGCCCACCCCAAAATACCTATTCACTTTACAGGAGAATTCATGGCATTTCTTCTGTGCACCCTTTCCTAACTCCCACCTTCACATAATTTGCCATTTCTTTTTATTACGCTTCACCTGTGCCCTCTTCATGCTTTTATTATAACCTGTCTTGTTAACACATCTGTCTTTCTTACTGTAGAGTGGGCTCATTGTGGGCTATGCTTTACTAATTTTGTCTTCCCAGCACATAGTGTCAGGTGCATAGTAACAGCTACCTTTTATTAAACAATTAACATTCATTAAACTGTGCACTCTATACACACTGCATTAGGTAGCATGGTGACCCTCCAAAAGATAGGTCCATGTCTTAACCCCTGGAACCATAAATGTGACCTCATTTGGATAAAGGTTCTTTGCAGATGTAATTAACTTAAGGATGTCATGATGAGATCATGTTGAATTATTTGGGTGGGCCCTAAATTCAATGACAAATGTCTTTATAAGAGACAGAAGAGGAGAAGACACAGACACAGAGGAGAAGCCCATATAAAGAGAGACAGAGGTGGTGTTTGTTGAGCTACAAGCTAGGAAAGGCAGCTTCTTCCAGAAGTTGGAAGAGGTAAGGAAGGAATCTCCCCTGGAGCCTTAGAGTGTGAGACTCCTGACACCTTGATTTCAGGTTTCTGGCCTTCAGAACCGTGAGAGAATACACTTCTGTTGTTTTAAGCCCCTGAGTCTTCCGCAGCCTTAGGAAGTGAATACACACACCACAGTTCAGTGAGGGAGTTCTGGAATCTCATTACGTCGGCTGTTTCCTGGTTCTATCACCACTTACTCTGTGACCTTTGAAAAATTCCTTAACTTCTCTGAGCCTTAGTTTCCTCATCTATAAAATAGTGATACAAATAGAACTTTTGCTCTCTCGCTCTCTCTGTTTTCTCTCTTTTATCTCTTTCCTTTCTTTCAACAGGGTCTCATTCTGTCACCCAGCCTGGAGTGCAGTGGTATGATCTCGGCTCACTGAAGCCTTTGCCTCCCAGGTTCAAGTGATTCTTCTGCCTCAGCCTCCTGAGTAGCTGGGATTACCGGCGTGCACCACCACGCCAGGCTTTTTTTTTTTTTTTTTTTAAGTAGAGATGGGGTTTCACCATGTTGACCAGGCAGGTCTCAAACTCTTGACCTCAGGTGCTCCACCCACCTTGGCCTTCCAAAGTGCTGGGATTATAGGTGTGAGCTACTGTGCCTGGCCTAGATCCTATTTCTTAAGGTTATTAAGTAAGGTTGTTCAAAGTACCTAGAAAAGGCCTTGAAAGTGGTAGGAATCAGCAAGTATGGGTCTATGAGAGTTATTTGGTAAGTCTCCTTTGAATAAATGAATGAAATAAACAGAAACACAAACCATCAACAGTATGATCTTGAACTCACCTAGCTCTGCGGTCATTGGACATGCAGTTTGGGTGTTCTCCAAAGGTGACGCTCTTTCTGGGTCACTCCAGGCCTGGGACGATGCTGAAAGGGTGAAGTGTCAGTGCTCCCTTTAGCTGTTCCGCTACTGAGGCCCTTAGTGGGACTGGCAAGGTGAAGTTTGTCTTTTAGTACTAGTATTTCCCTTTCTCCATGCCTCTCTCTTTGTTTTGTTTTTGCTTTTTGCTTCTTGTTTTGTTCTCTTTTGCGATGGAGTCTCACCCTGTCACCCAGGCTGGAGTGCAATGGAGCGATCTCGGCTCACTGCAACCTCTGCCTCCTGGGTTTAAGTGATTCTCCTGCCTCAGCCTCCAGAGTAGCTGGAATTACAGGTGCCCGCCACCATACTGAGCTATTTTTTTGTATTTTTAGTAGAGACAGGGTTTCACCATGTTGGCCAGGCTGGTCTTGAATTCCTGACCTCATGATCTGCCCGCCTTGGCCTCCCAAAGTGCTGGGATTACAGGTGTGAGCCACTGCTTCCAGCCTGCTGCTTGTTTCATGTGCATGTGCATGCATATGTGTGTTTAAGTGTGGTACTGATATTTTTCTACTTTCTACTTTCCAGGGCCCAAGTGGTACATCTCATCTAGGTCTGTACTCCTCACCCAAGGTCCTCATACCCTCAGATATTTTTTCTTCTCTACCGTCAATTCAAAACTCCTGTTTCTTTTCCCTTTATTTCTTTTAATTTCATACATTTTATAGACGGTATCACAACTGTAAGTAATGGTAGTAGTTTTTTTAGTTCTCTATCCTGCTAGATTACAGACTTCGCAAGGGCAAGGACTAGGTCTTTATCATTTTTGTATCACCAGAACCTAACATATAGCTTGGCACAGAGTAAGCCCTTAATACATATTTATTAAATGTATGGATGAATTAATTATTTCGGGGCAGCAAATGTCAGTTACAACTAAGAGAAACGTATTTTAAACCCAAATGAAAATGGCTGATAGGTTAATCTCTGTGGTTACTGGCAGATACATTCCTACATCTCTCTGGGCTGCTAGCTCCATCACCTTTCCCTTCCTCACAGATATGAGGGCCAGATACCAGCAATCAGCAACCTGGCACTTCCAGCTGGAGTTATCACATTCGTGTCCACTTTATTTTTAGCAGACAGACATGGCAAAAGGCCTGCTTCTGGTTAGGGGTGCCATCTGAGGTAGCAGAGCAAGATTTTTATCATGCAAAATGTTTAAGTGGCAGTGATAGACCTGACTTTATTCGCGCTCTTTCAAAAGAGGGAGCAGAAAGAAATAAACAGTTTTAAAAGTTTTGGAAAATAAACATATGCAATTCATATTATATGCTAATTGTCAAGGTATCACCCAACTATATTTAATCAATGCAATTAACTTTCCAAAGGTAGTAACTTCCTCTCCAAACAACATACCTTCTCAGGTATTTATTCACAAAATATCTTTTATCTACTGGGTATTAGGAACTATTTGAGGTCCCGGAGATGTGATCAATAAGAGAGACATGTCCTCACGGAGCATTGACTGACAGTAAACAGACACGTCAATTAAACAATATTATTTTGGATAGTGGTGAATGCTTTAATGAAAATAGCAGAAAGAGGTATTGTGAGCTATTTTAGTTAGGGTTGTCAGGGAAGGCTGCAGAGGAGGTAGCCCTTGAGATTTGCATGATGAGAAAGATCAAGACGCGTGAAGATCTGAGGGGCAGCATTTTGGCAGAGAGAACAGCAGGTGTGAAGGCCTTCAAGTGGGAAAGTGTTTTTGTTGCTGTTTGCTGTTTCTTGATGAGTAATAGGAGGGTTAGTATAGCTGAGTCTGACGAGGTGCTCTGGAGTTGGCTGATATGGGGCCTGAGGTCTTGGCAGGGAGTTATTTTATTCATTCTGGGTGTGAGAATGGGGCCATGTTACCTGATATAGTGTCTTTTCAGATGGCGGCAGTACAGTATCATGGATGGAGCATATGCCATGGAGCCATTTTGAGTTCTAGTTCCACCTTTCAGAGCCCGGTGACCTCTTGCCATGTGTGATTTCTGTGATCTGTTTTTTTTTTTTTTTTTTCCTCATCTCTCTGATGTGGTTAATACTCTTCCACCTCAAAGAACTATTATGAAGATTAAATGAAATAACCTTTTAAGCTACTCATTACTCTGCCAAGTACACACCTGGTTTTGAATAAATGGCTTCTGTTATCTACTAGTATTGAAAGATAAATTCCTCTTAAAAGACAAGACATCCTTTTCCTTTGATAGATGCATTATGCAGGTTTTGTTTTGTTATTTTCACAAAATTTGTTTACAGGCTTGCAAACAGATGAGCAAAGCAATGGAGGAAATTAGATACATTGTAATTGGCTTTCCTCTAACTAAATGGCTGCTTCTCCTTTTGAGTTCTTGGAGTTCCCATGCACTAGTATCCCTTGCCTACTCCTGGATTCGTCTCCCTAGCTGCAGCTGAATATCATTTCCCCTCTTCCCAAAGTGAGGTGATGGCACTGAGAAGAGTATCACAGGGAATGCCGCGTCCGGGGTGAGCTTTTGAGGTATGGGTTCAGAGTGGAAGGTAGCACAATGGTGCAGCCAGCTAGGATAGCCTGTCTTGAACTGAGGATTCCTGGCATGCCCTGAAGTCCTCATGGCCTGCCACCACGTGTCTTGGATGCCTTCTGTTGCCTTGGCAACATGTAATCCAGAGTAGTAGGGAGCAGCAGCCTTTAACCTTTCAGCATCATGTTGCTAGGGCAACAGGCTTCCCAGGAAGCCAGGCTGCACTGTGGTTTCTGCATGCTGCTTCCGCCCACACCACCCTCCTCCTCCTCTGCCTACTCTTATTTTTGCTGTCTTCCATCTGCATCGCTCCACTTCTTTTGCCTTCATAGATCTACTGTCTGCATACTCCTTCCACCTCCTTCCAACCTCTCTGCCTTTTATTCTTACCATTCCTATATTCTCATTGCTTATATCAAAGCAAATATTGTAAATTCTCAAAAATAAAACAGTTTGACATAATCAGCTGAGAGGATTATGAGAATGAAGGAGTTAAAAAATGAAAGAGAGAAAGGGGCTTGGTAGAATTTATAGTTTATTTTAGTGTATGGTAGTGGTTGACTTTGAAATCAACAGGGGAGATTTTATTTTATTATTGTTATTTTAATATAGATTCTCTGGCCTCATACCCAAGGATTCTGATTTAATAGGTTTGGAGCAGAGCCCTACTAATTACTGTTTTTATAAACTTCCCAGTTTGAGAACCACTGGTGAGTAGAACATGTCATGTTGTTTAGGTTATAAAGTCTGTGACAGGTCAGGCTCTATTTGTTGAGCTTTCTCATCATGATTTCCAGTGCAGTGTCATTGAGTGAATGCTTAATAAAGATTAAGAAAGAGAAAAAAGAGTTGGAGAAAAATGAAAAGAAGCTAAAGGAGATGAGGAAGGGAAAGGAAAACAGAAGGGAGGAAACACCATGAAAATGACAAAGTCAGTGGAATTAGAGACGATGAAATCCACCATCAGATGTCGGTTCAACAACTCTCTTGTCTCTGATATTCAGTTGGAGTGCAGGCTGTTAAGGGTCTTAACCTAGAATTGATTAACATTTTCTTTTGGGTATGTTTTGAATCCTGGATTTGCCCTGGTTGGGAGGAGAGTGGGGTGGGCCAAATTTGGAGTTTCAGAAGAGGTCAGCTTCATTTTATTCCGCCTTTAGAAAAATCAAATGCCTACTGCATTTCTGGTGCCACTCTTTATATGAAATGGTGCTTTGCCTGCACTGAGCCAATTTAACCTTCAAAGGAGACCTAGGATTTAGGCAGTAGTATTATTGTCCTTCTTTTACAGATGAAGAAAGAGAATCAGAAAGGAAAGCAACTGGCCTGCACTATTAATGACAGTGTGGAAACTAGAACACTTAGCTAAATGACAGTGAAGCCCATGGATTTCACTAGTATGCTTCACTTTATTTTGAACACTTTTATTTATTCAGCCCTCCTGGGATATCAAGCATTTAGCCTTGGAGTAATAGGTTATCCCAGTTATTGCAACAGGGGCTAACTGGAGCCTGGCAAAGTTGATTTCCTCCCTTTCCTAGTTGACCTTGATTAAGACCTAAACATTCAGAATAAGGGAATAGCCAAGGGAGAGACAAGAGTGGGATGAAAGATAAGAAGCAGAAAGGGAAAGAGAATTAGAGAAGAAGGGATGTAGGGGTGGGCAAAACTGTCAGGTCCACCCCCAGTCTGGTGGGGCCTGGGAGCTGCAGCTGCATGGGAACTCCAATTCTCTCCAAACTCTAGACTCAGGTCAAGAGTGAACCTGAGACCTTCAAGCCCAGAACACTTTCAACTGGATGCCCCAGGATTTGATCCTGGATCAGCTGAAACTCTTCAATAACCCTGGGATTGGGGAAATTTTTTTCTGTACCATGGTGTGTGTGAGGAGAAAATAAAATCGAGTGTACATCAGTCTAAAGTCTAGGATTCCATCTCAGTAGATGAGAAGTTGACAAGGAAGAGAGTGTCCTTGCCTCACTATCCTGGATGGCGATAGGTCTTGGAGCAATCTTTTCCTTCTTACTTCTTGAATAGTCTTAGAGAATCAGCTGTATTTGCTGTTACTTCAGACCAAAATCCTTACCAGTCAGTGGCGGTGGTGCTCAAAGACTGCTTCCATTGGCCCCCTCAGCACCCTCCTACGGTGCCTCCCATTGCTGGGCCTTCAGCATCTACTGTCCCTATTATTTTCCCAGGATAATCAGAGGCTTGCTTATCTGCAAGAGGGGGTATTCAGGTGTTTGGAAGATATCTGTGTGAGCATGATGGGACAGAGATCTAGGTGGGCTCAGGCAATGCATGAGAGAAGTAAATTTATCACACAGTGTGCCAGCCCTTTCTAGAGGAAGAGCCCCTTGATTTCCACCCCTCATGATCGGGACAACACAGAGCACATGAGTTGCGCTCAGTATGTATTTGTCGCTAATGATAGATTCTTTGAAATCAGATGGGAACAGGCCATATGCTCTTGGAAAAGGGCCTACATTACAAGGTGGGATGGATGAGTGAGATGTGTTTTTGCAAGTTCTTTTCATCTCTAACATCTGTGATCCTGTGAATAATTCTCTTCCCCTAGGCCCCAGCTGGCTGCTTGCCTGGAGTCTCTGCCAGAACCTTTCCCCCACCACCCCTCTGAATGGAGATCATAGAGAGTCTTCTATTCTGGATGGATGGCTCTAGAAGCCAGAGTTGATACTGAAAACAGGAAATAAGGTCTGAAGCCTGGAGTCAGAGCTCAGGAAGAGCGGAATTGGGGCAGGAAGTGTGAGTGCAACAATTTCCAGAACCAAGCAGAAGAGAAGTAGGAGAACTGATGGCTCAGACCAACATTACCTGAAGTTGTCCAACGGCTGTGACAGCTATAGGTCCAGTTACACTCATATAGACCATGGAAGCTTTGCTCCAGCCAAATGCAGGGACTGGCTGAGTAGCAGGACTCAGGACCAGGCTGCATTGCAGGGTAGAAAGAGAGCAGCAGCCAGAGTCCCAGTTCTTGTCCTGCTTGCCTGCCTGCCTCCCTGCCATGACATGTTTTCCAGACATCTAACCAGCACATCTTTATCAGAAGAGGCTGAAAGATAGGGATACCCCTCTTGTGAATGCCCTGGTCTCTCATCACTGTTGTTCTCCAAGAACAAATTGGTGACTGATTTTATTGAGGAAAGTACTATTTGGGGTCATGGAACTTCACCCATTTGGCCCTGCAGTTTCTGTGCCCAAGGAGAGGTCTCATTAGTCAGTGGAAGGGAAGACTTGGTAACCCAGCAAGTAGTTAGTGGTGTCATTTCAGTTCTTCCAGAAGGGAAACCAGTTCAGTGTACATCAGTCTAAAGTCTAGGATTCCATCTCAGTAGATGAGAAGTTGACAAGGAAGAGAGTGTCCTTGCCTCACTATCCTGGATGGCGATAGGTCTTGGAGCAATCTTTGTTGTTATGAAAACTACTCAGCAAAGCAGAGAGGGCGGTAAGGACACCGTTCAGCTTTCTGGATGCTCTGGGAGAAGAGTACTTTCTCTCATGTTGGTGTATTCCACTCTTGTGCTCTGTTGGATTCAAGAAAGAGGCTAACTAGTCGTTGTAGTGGGGGCTTCTGATGCTGTTAAGAGTTGGAAGTATCTGGAGCTGGCTTTTTGTCTGTGGGAGGAAGCATTAGGGCTTGAAAAGGGTTTTTTATGTGCTTCTGGAACTTCTAAGTAGCAATAATGGCCACTTTGTCATCTTGATCTTAATGGTCAGTTCAGGGAAAAGTTACGCAATTGGAAAAGAATGTACTTTTAACCATTTTTTCCTTCCTTTTCCATGTTCTTTTCTCTCATTTGACAGCTCCTACCTCTAATTCTCCAGTGCCTTTTTTCTGCCCTTTGCCTGCCCAGAGGACCCTCTTCCTGCTTCCTTCTGCTCCCAGCACTGCTGAGGTTTCTCCAAGAAGTACTGTTTAATTCAGTCCTGGGTCTGTCCTTCATGTGGCCCCAGAATTTCCTCCTTACAGTCTATAACACTAAGTCCTTGCTAGGGTTCAAATAGACAAGAGCAACTAATGGGTTTCCCTCCCTAGGGGCATTTGTATTCTAACTTAGTGGAAAAAGTTTGTAATAGTGGAATTTCAGATATCTTGTTGGACCATAAGGGAAATATGTATTTTAAACTGAAGGTACTTTCCTGAGGGCCACAGATCCCACCACTTGTGGGGATTCTGTCTGATCCTAGCATGAGGGGTGGCTCTGCTGGGACAGAAACCCTGAAGGGGAGCTGCTTGAGGAGGGTGTCAGTTGTCCTCAGCTGAGCAGGGGACAGTCCATACCTGCTCTGGAGCCTGGAGAGCGTTTTGTCTGTTAAGGCAGAAGGACTTCAAGACCTGCTCTGGGAAGTAGAAGAGAATCAGGCAGAGGAGGGAAGTCCACATAAATTGGTGAACTCTGACGATTTCTGGACTGTTTTAACCATCCACACTACAGAGAGGGCTTAACCCTACTTCCTGCACTAAGAACCCTCAGCTGCCTTTCCCTGCCCTCTTGGACTCATCTCAGCCTGCCTGTGCATGCGTCCTTCTTTGTTTCTTCCCCTCTTGGCTTCTCTGATTGCTCCTTCTCTCTGTCCTCCTTTCCCTCCTTGCTCTGCTCCCTGCTCCCCATCATTGCATCTCTGGTTTGTGTCTCTATGCCCTTCTCTCACCTTGTCCTCTTCCCCCATCTCCTGTGACCCACTGTTCCACATGGCTTCTACCTTATGTGGTACATGCAGCCATCATCGTGCTTCTTTCTGTCAGTGCCGAGGCCCCTCCGTGGCCTACTTTTGGACCTGGCATAGTTAAAAGTTCCCAGGTGGTCTGCTCTTGACTTTTGGAGCTATCAAACATTAGCTTTATTGTCTGTGGCCAGTTGGTTCAGTTGGTTAGAACTTAGCATGTAATGAGGCCACCCAAGGACATATGCCCTACCTCTGTGGGACCTTGTAGTGCTCTTCCATCCCATAGCAGAGATGCCCTCTAGCAGACACCTTCTCCATCCATATGCTTGGTCATAGTAGGGGTCTGGGTGAGGTGCTGTAGCTAATTTATTGATAAGGGATATTAGGAAGAATAATATACATTTTTTAGATTAAACATTTTGTTTTGAGATCATCACAGATTCACATTTTGTAATTTTAAAAATTGAAAAGGAGTTTGAGCTCAATATAATAGATAGAATTCAGGCCCAGAGAGACCTGGACTGATTCTGGCTCTCACTTATTAGTTCTGTGTTCTTAGCCTACTTAACTCTTCTCTGCCTCAGTTTCCTTAGCTTTGCAATAAGGAAAATAATAACTGTGACACATGTTTGGCCTCTTTTAGCCTTCCTCTGCCTGCACTCCTTTCTCTTCCTCTCTTGCTCCTGGGTCTGTTTTGTTATACCGTTTTCTTTCTTAATTGTTTTTTATTTTTACCAATGTTCCTAGGAATCCTCCCCTTCCTGACTCTTAACCATCTCCTTATTTTCACTCTTCAGCTTTCTCATTTATCACCCCCTCACTGAATTTTTACTGCCTTCACAAATATGTTTCCTCATTCATTCCCCTCATCATTCACTGTTTCTGGGTTCTTCGTGGCTTCCGGGGGAATGTGCGATTCTTAATTATTTATAAGCATGGGAGAATAATTACAGAAATGATTTAATTACTTTTTCACATAGATCCTACAGCACTGACTGAGCTAAATGGTGGTGGAGTCAAATATGAGCAGGCAGTCTCAATACAAGAAAAAGATTGGTTTGGGTGGATTTGAGGTAGAGATGCAGCAATAAAGTCTATAGAAGTCTCAACTTCATTTGTCAAAGCAACTGGAAAAAATAGGCAATTATTCACAGCTAGGATTATATAAAATGGAAAGTATATGTCACCAATATTTGAAATAGAGGGAAAGAGAGTAGGGCTAATTATTATTTTTAAAAATAATTTAAGTCTTATGGGCAATGTAGTGGATGATATGCTGCTACTCGCTTTTTAGGGCTTTATTCTTCTTTGGAGTACTCCATAGAGTTGAATGGAAATATTCATTTCATGGTGTAGATATTAGAGTGGAAAGAGCCTAAACTAAACTACCAAATCAAGAGGTCTGGTTCTCATCTTTGCTTTATAATCCATATAGCTGTTTGACTCTGGGAAAGTCCCTTAATCTTTCTTCGTTCTTCATCTGAAAATAAAGGGGTTGGGATTTACAATCTATTCAAGAAGTTTTTGGTATGATATCCATGAGAAGAGAATGTTGAATGAAGGAAAGGTGAGCGAATAAATAGGGAGAAAGCCACCAAAAATGTACAGGGTTCAGGGTGAGTAGATTAAAAGTAAGCAAAGGAAATGAGCAGTGGTGGCAAAATCTGAAGATATGTGATCAAATTATGAGTTTTTAAACTGTATCCTTGCTGACAGATTTTAAGATTTGGCACATAAAAGGTTGCAAAGAGACTGTTGAAGCTCTTTACATGCAGTAGGGAAAGGAAAGGGAATTCCTGATAAAGCACATCCTGTTTTCATCCCCACTCCACTCTATTCCTCACCCCTCCACAAAAATCCAGATGAACATGTTATCTTACTACATGGTGTCAAAGACCATCAAGGTTGGAAGGGATCTTAGAGACTAGTCTCATGCCCTTATTTTACAATAGAGGACACTGAGGCCAAGAAAGATTAAGTAACTTGCCTGAGGCCACATCTCAGTTCTCTCCTGGAACTGGCCTACTTTTCCAGATTACCAGATCAGTTCTAGTAGAACTTTAACGTCAACAAAATACCAGTCCTCTCTAACAGTTCACAGTCTTTAGATAATATGATATAATGAATTGCTATCTCTTCTCTTTCCTGATTAGAGGTGAGGACAAGGGCAAATTGAAATTAGGAAAGGAGGATATGACATTTTAATGTGGTTTGAGATAAATGATTGAAAGTATATTAATAAAATATATTGATATTGATAAAAGTTAATATTACTTAATGACATTTGGGTCTGTATATAGTAGGAAACCTATATATTAGAGATTATATGAACTTCTGATAATCATAGGCAGACAGAGGGAAAGCATTTGGATAAAGTAAATTCTGTTTGGGTGAGACTCTTCAATGATCAAAGAAAACTCCAGAAACTGGTGTGTCCCAACTACTCACAGGCCATAGATAGTTCTTTTATTTCCTCCAAAATGTGGCACCCTGAGGTTAGCCCTTTCACTCCTCATCTTGAAGCATTCTTCTAATTAGTTACTTAGGAAAGAAAGGCTTAAGTATGCTGAGAAATTCATGTACAGCAGAATATTCACACTGGGAAAGCAGGGAGTCTTCCACAAAGAAAGGAGAGGAAAATCAGAAGAGAGAACAGGAAGAAACACTACAGTACATGTGGCTGGAGGTAGGAGATAAAAATAACAAAATATTACATTTCATGATGTTTTATAGTTTTCAAAGTAAATTTATATACTCTATCTTAATTTGATACTCATAACAATTGTGCAGTATGGGAAACTGCATCTCAAATTTTCTCTCTGAAAAGTGAAGATAGCTATTGCCACTATTCCTAGCATCACCATAAGTCTCTGAAAAGTTAAACGATATGTCAAAGATGGAGAAATATTAAGTGGCAGGGCTAGGACTAGAATGTGGGTCTTCTGGCCCCTAAGTTAATGGCTACAAGAGAAGAGAATCATGTAAGCTACACTGAAGAGTGCTGAATGGCTATGAGCAATGAGTGGTGCCATGTCAGCACAGGGGAGTCAAATGGAATGCAGAGGATTTGGCCACAGAATTCTTTGTAGACCTTGGCTGATGGTTTTCTGTTAAATGAAGAGCTTTGATGGGACTAGAGAGGATGAAGAAGTTACTTAAAGGGAAGAAAAAGAAGCTATGGGCATGTTAAGAGTGCATGCTTAAGGGCCTAGACATTGATTGGAAAGGTTGGGCAGGTATCTAGAATGAGGAATTCATAGGCCCATACAGAGGAATAGACCTATACGGAGGAATTTTTAAATAAGGACAAGGATTAAACCTCAGTTTAGTGAACAAAAGGCAAAACCATTCAAGCCAAACATGACAAAGTTAAGTCTACAGCCTCTCACCTTATCTGTACCGTCCTGGGGAAGAAAAAGAGCCACTATTAAAGCTTTTTTTTTTTTTTTTTTTTTTTTTTTTTTTTTTTTTTTTTTTTGAGACAGAGTCTCGCTCTGTCGCCCAGGCTGGAGTGCAGTGGCCAGATCTCCGCTCACTGCAAGCTCCGCCTCCTGGGTTCATGCAATTCTCCTGCCTCAGCCTCCCGAGCAGCTGGGACTACAGGCGCCCGCCACCTCGCCCGGCTTATTTTTTTGTATTTTTAGTAGAGACGGGGTTTCACCGTGTTAGCCAGGATGGTCTCGATTTCCTGACCTCGTGATCCGCCCGTCTCGGCCTCCCAAAGTGCTGGGATTACAGGCTTGAGCCACCAGGGTACTCTTAAATCTGTTCTGAATAAAGCTCTAAATGGGCTGGGATGGTTTCCCTTCATTAACACTTCATTAAGCTTTGTCAGATATAAGCCTCCTAGCCAGATCTTGGCAAGGGACTCTCACGGAGGTGATAATGAGGAGAAAAGGTTTTGGCTTACTCCAGAGCTGTTGAATGTAGGCTAAAATATATTTTGATAACATTGGTATTAAAATGGGTATTAAGCATCACTTTACCCTGGGTGGTGTAAATAGAATACATAAGCACAAACAGAAAGAGACATGCATGCCAATATAACATGACACATTTCAAAGAGATTTGGTGGTTGACTGGAAACAAATTGTTAAAATCTGAGTCATGTTGGACTTCACAAATGATGGGATCCTGATAGATTTGCAACGTGTACCTAATATTTTTAAACATACCTCTTTCAAAAACAGATATAATAATCGTACATGACTCTTAGAATGTTGGTGCTTCTAGTCCTAAATAGTCTTCTGGCTGTTTAGTATTTATCAATTACCAGGTGTTCTTAGAATTAAATTGTGCTCACCTTCTAGTAGCCTACCTATGCTCATGAAAGTGCTGTCACATTGATTTAATATCCTGTGAAAGCCTGAATGTGTAGACATTTTAAGAAAAAAAGGTATATTTAATCTTTACTTTGAAGAAGCTTCTGATTTGGCCTCATGGAAAAATTATGAAATTTTATGGAAATATAAAAATACAAAAATTATAAAAATATTAACACAGAATCAAATGTGAATGGCCCATATGGGTGTTTGATGCAGACACAGTTGTTTGGAAGATCACACTCATAGTAATCAGCAATCCGATGTCAACCCAAATTTGGAAAGTGAGTGTGTGTGTGTGTCTGTGTGAGTGTGTGTGTATGTGGTGTGTATGGGGATTCAGGAGAACATAACAAAAGCCAAAAATGGTGTTTTTGAGGTGATTTTCCTGGGCCCAGTGTTGATATTGTTTTTAAAAAGCAGTTTTGTTTTGTTTTTTTTCCAATGTAACAAGCCTACACATTCTGCACATGTATCCCGGAACTTAAAATAAAATATAAATAAATAAATAATAAAAATTTTTAAAAAGTAAAAAATAAAAAACCACAAAAACGTAAAAAGCAGTGTTTTGAAAACAAGATTTTCTAAAAAAGAAAAAAACCAGAAAAACTAATCTCCCCAACATTCCAATGAACAACTAATCAGAAGAGGAGTTGGAAAAGGAAGACTATTATGTATGGAGCCCTTGCTATGTGTAAGAGCTTTATATGAATTATCTCATTATAATTCTCCTAATTAATTTTGCCATCACTTCGCTAGACCCCATTTTCACCCTATTTCCATAATGAACTGTAGAAGTTAGCCACTTTTCAGGTTTATTTTTATACAAAAAGTCAACATTTTGATAATTTCATCAAATTATCGAATGATTAGCTTTTTGGAAAGTGGTCTAGGATTCGTTTACTCATTCAAAACATCCATTATGTGTTAGACGTGGTGCAAATCACTGAGAGTATGGTGAAGCTGGAGAGGTAGATAAACATGCATAGTGTTTTAATCAATAGTGGTATGCAGGATGCATCACTAAAGGAGAAAATGGCACAGAAATTAGATGAGGAAGATTGAATTTGAGCAACCAAGATCTGGGGGACGATCATGAAAAGTTTGTGGCAGTGAGCTACAAAAGCCAGGTATGGTATACCTTGGACATTTTAAAGGCTTATCTCATAGGACTAAGAAAAATAATGCATATCAAAACTGCTAGTGATGCTGACACCTAGTTACCCACCTATGTTAACTGAAGTGAAAAATGAAAGCAAAGAATTTATAACAGAAGCCTCAACTATAACATAATGAAACCCCTATGTGGCTGAATTCAGAAGATACTTGAGTGGAGAGTGTCATATTGAGATATGGTTATACGAAGCTCCCTGATGTCCCTTGACCCATACTGGCAGTGACAGTCCCTTCGTCAAGCCTCCTTTTTGGCCAAGAGGGAACCAGTCTTGGTGGGGACTTTGCTCCTTCCAGCCACACAGCCTCTGTTACCAGTTGCTTAGAGGAGAGGTTTCTGATTTCTCAACTTGCAGACTAATTATTTTATAGTGATAGTGGCAGTGGTGGCATGATGTAGCATGATGAATCGTTATTTTTCCAATTTCGACTTTTAAAAAATAGTCCTATACTACATTAAAAAAAAAAACAACAAAGAATATGTAAACTACAAACAAAACCAAGAAATATATGATCTCAGAATAAAGAACAGTCCTTTCAATTGAACACATCTAGCTGTGTCAACAACCCACTACATTGTTTTTATTTTTCTCATTTTTCTGTGGGCCAGTGATAACTTTATCATGGATTGTCATTGATCCATGGGCTGGTGTTTGGGAATCACTGGTGTAGATATTGTTGCTAGAGGCAGTGTTTCCAAGGAAATTACTTCTAAGAGCTGTGGATCCAGATGCGTCCCCTGAACTGTTAGGCTAGAGCCTGACAGGTGAGGGCTCTGCTCGTATCTTGTTTCTCTGACAGAAATTACAGCACACTGAAGAGTGTGGCACTGAGGTCCTATGGGATATCATCATCTCCGGCAGTGACAGACTGATGAGGTTCTGTGATTGAGGGGGAAGTGATCAATGTACTGTGTCTTGACTTTAGCAAGCCTTTTATTTCTGTCCCATGTGACATATTCATCAATAATCTGAGAAAATAGAATCTACACAACTTTCTGGTTGGAAGGTTATTTCAAAAGTGTGGTACAGAGGTAAGAGGGCTTAGCTGAGAGTTAGAAACGCTGGGTTAGAGTTTAGCCTCCGGCATGGCTAGCTGTGTGATCTTGGACAAATCATTCATTAGGTCTCAGCTTCTTCAGCCATACAATGAGAACTGCATCTCCTGGGGCGCTCATCAAATTATCTTTAGTGTTACAAAACCCAACATAACTTTACATTTATCTACAACTAGGCTGATTAGGCTAAGAAAAATATGTTTCTTTGCTTTGAGTTAATATTATGTCATATCATTGATGTACAGGAATCTCATGCTGCTCCAATATATATTTGTAAAAAGAGGAAAACTATGATTACTTAATAAACACATGGCTGTAAGGCATTATTTATACCCATTGTGATGAACAATTTTTTTTTTTTTTTTTTTTTGAGACGGAGTCTCGCTCTGTCGCCCAGGCTGGAGTACAGTGGCCGGATCTCAGCTCACTGCAAGCTCCGCCTCCCGGGTTTATGCCATTCTCCTGCCTCAGCCTCCCGAGTAGCCGGGACTACAGGCGCCCGCCACCTCGCCCGGCTAGTTTTTTGTATTTTTTAGTAGAGACGGGGTTTCACCGTGTTAGCCAGGATGGTCTCGATCTCCTGACCTCGTGATCCGCCCGTCTCGGCCTCCCAAAGTGCTGGGATTACAGGCTTGAGCCACCGCGCCCGGCCAACAATTTTTTCTTTACTTCTTGTTTCTGCCCTCTGGAGAAAAGAACTGAAGGAGTTCTTCTTATGTTCTTAGAAATATGTAAAAAATGATAGGACAAACAATTCAAGGCTCAGAGAGAACACCACCACCACCACCACCACCAACAACAAAAACCTCAGAGAATGTAGCATATGAAAGATAAAAGTCAGCTATGTATTATTATTTTTGGAACCAACCAATAAAGAAACATCCAGTGATTTTTAGACATATAAAAGGTAGAAAGTAATCTAACTGGAACTGATCAGGTACTTTGCTGGTGTGCTTTATTTTTTATTTTATTACACTGGCTATATTATTTAATTGCATTATATTAATTAACATATGACATTAATGATCTTGTTTTTATTTTTCTATAATCCGGTGAGAAAATTATTATTACTTCCATTTGTTTTATTATTATACTTTCTAGGGTACATGTGCACAACGTGCAGGTTTGTTACATGTGTATACATGTGCCCTGTTGGTGTGCTGCACCCATTAACTCATCATTTACATTAGGTATATCTCCTAATGCTATCCCTCCCTACTACCCCCTCCCCACAATAGGCCCTGGTGTGTGATGTTCCCCTTCCTGTGTCCAAATGATCTCATTGTTCAATTCCCACCTATAAGTGAGAACATGCGGTGTTTGGTTTTCTGTTCTTGCAATAGTTTTCTGAGAATGACGGTTTCCAGCTGCATCCATGTCCCTACAAAGGACACAAACTCAACCTTTTTTATGGCTGCATAGTATTCCATGGTATATATGTGCCACATTTTCTTAATCCAGTCTGTCACTGATGGACATTTGGGTTGATTCCAAGTCTTTGCTATTGTGAATAGTTCCGCAATAAACATACGTGTGCATGTGTTTTTATAGCAGCATGACTTATAATCCTTTGGGTATATACCCAGTAATGGGATGCCTGGGTCAAATGGTATTTCTAGTTTGAGATCCTTGAGGAATCACCACACTGTTTTCCACAATGGTTGAACTATTACTCCCATTTATATACAAGAAAACCGGGGCCCAGAGATATTGAGTGGTTGTCAAAGTTGTCTAGCAGGTAAGAGGGGCAGCCAGGATCTAAATCAGGTATCTTGGGCTACAAATCACAAGGTCCCCTGCACTGATACATTGATTTACTGCCACCTCCTAATGCACAATAAGCATCTAAGGCACTTTTCTCAGTCTTGGCATTTTTACCTATTTTATTCTGCTGTTTTTCCTTTCAACAAAATGACCTTGAATTCCTTTCCAGCTCCATGTATCTAGAATGCTTGGATCCCTACGGAATGAACAAAATCCAGAGGGAGTGAAGTTGACCCCAGTGATATGGAGGGCTGGGTGGGGCAGAACTGAGAGGCACAGGCTGAAACAGAGCAGTATGTTACACGCTGTGGTGGCATGCATGATGCCCTCTTAGAGATGGAGTGAAACATACCTCTTTGAGTTACGAGTGGTTTGATCCTTCTCTCTAAGATAAACTCACTTGTTCTCCTTCTAGCTAGGTGGGGAGAAACGTTACATTTTATTCCAAAAGATTCAAGTATGAAAATATCCCGTGATTTCTTTTTTTTTTTTTTTTTTTTTTGAGACGGAGTCTTGCTCTGTCGCCCAGGCTGGAGTGCAGTGGCGCGATCTCGGCTCACTGCAAGCTCCACCTCCCAGGTTCACGCCATTCTCCCGCCTCAGCCTCCGAGTAGCTGGGACTACAGGCGCCCGCCACCACGCCCGGCTAGTTTTTTGTATTTTTAGTAGAGACGGGGTTTCACCATGTTAGCCAGGATGGTCTCGATCTCCTGACCTCGTGATCCACCCGCCTCGGCCTCCCAAAGTGCTGGGATTACAGGCTTGAGCCACCGCGCCCGGCCCTGTGATTTCTATATAGGATAAATATATATGCATATGCATATTTTCTGTTATGGAGATTTTTTTTATGTCCGTTGAATGAGCTTACTGGACCATTCCATAAAATAAAAGCTTTGACCTGGTTATGAGTCACTAAAGAAGCTGAATTTTTAATAGTCAATTGATGCTGTTGGATGGCTTTAGTACACACATTTTTCTCGGTTCTTTGGGCCTTTCTTGTTCCTGTCCTTGTTTCTCTGAGCACTGTGGATCATGGTGGCATCAATCTGAGGCGTGCAGTCACAAGACCTTTGTCTGACACCTGGGGCTTCCGTTTGGCTCTGCCTCTTGCCAGCTGCATGACCTTGGGCAGATCACTGAACCTCTCTGAGCCAAAGCTGCTTTGTCCATAAAATAATGGATGATGTAATGACTGAAATGAGATACATGAGAGTGCTTCGTTGAGCTATAAGCACTGCACAATCATTAGGTATTGTTCATATTCTGGCTAGATGGAGCTGAAAAACATCTCAGGGATTTTCACCATGACGATTGTATATGTGGTTACATTTCACTGATTGAACCACTTTCAAATTTTCTCCATCTGGAAAAGATTCTAGCCCAACATCTCCTCTGTGTAAGTAATCATGGTAAAGCCGCTTCTGGGCTCCATCACTCTCATTCAGTTACTTCTTAGCCCTTATCCAAACTGTCTCCCTTGTTCTGTGGATGTCTCTGCATGTTATGCCATATAATTAATTTTAGATGATAGAAAATCAGCCTGCCAGGCTACTGTAGAGATCACGGATTCTTTGCTGTAGCTTCATTCACCTTTCTGCACATGTATGCTTCACAGTGCCAGAGCTGACTTAACCTCAGAGTGTGATCAGTAGGTGTTATAAACAGAAGAGTCCTTGGTGGCACCTCTTTTGCCATGTGTTGGCAGAGTGAATGGGTGAATATGCTGGCAAAAAAAAAGTGGTTCAGGCACTGGGGGTCTTGCGAAATGACTGCTGATTTGATGAGCTCCCCAGTGGATTGCTTCCAAGAGGGGGCAGTTGTCAGTGAACACGAGTATGTGAATGCTGGAGTGCCTGGAATAATATGTAAGAAGGGAAGAGGCAGGTTTATGCTGCTTTGCATCAGCAGGGCACTGGGAACACGCTGGTAGTTTCCTCTACACACTACCTGAAATACAGGTATTTCTTGGGCAAGACATCTGGCTTCTCCATCCACTCCCCTTCCTCACCCTTCCTATTAGATTGCTTCCAGGCCATGTTGGAAATTCTCCTGCGCCACACCTGAGCATCAGTGACTGTGAGTGTTTTCACCCTATTAATCCTTAAAGAGGTGACAGGAGAGGGAATAGATAAGATCGGGGTGGGGTGGTGGGGAGAAAAGACAGACAGGAAGAGACAGATATTACAGGAGGTGGAGGTCAGAAGGTTAGCACTGTAATCAGAGGAGGCCATTGAAATAATGTGATGAAACAATGCATGGATAATTCAATTATTTTTAAAATGCAGGTTATTCAACTGAGGAATGAAGAGAGAACTAGGAAGGTAAGAAAGGTTGCACTGAAGGGCTGGGGTGCTTTGGATATGGACGTTTGTTTTTTCAGGATCAAATGGATTTAGACTAGGGTTTTTTCCTCAGAGAATGAAGCATCCAAGGGAATATCAGGGGCTTTAAGGGTGGAAAATGGATGACGCAGGTGCTTTGGGCCGAGGCTGACTGTGCTTCAGGCTTTGTCTTCAGAAGAATTTTAAGTAGTGTTTGTTAAACACTTCTTGTTTTCCTTTCTTATTTTCCCATTTGCTATTTACCTCTTCTTTCCTGTACGCATCCCTCTGATATATAGCCTTTTGCACATTTAATTTTGGTAAAAATGGATGGTTTTGCATTTCCTCTTGTAACTCCCTTCTAAGTCTTTATATCCCTTGGCAATTCATGGAGCTCCAACTAGTGAAAAAGCAGAATTGCAATCAAAGAATGCATGGTATTTTCTATTAAACAAATATTTAATATTTATTTGCATTTGTTAGAAAGGCAGTGTGCCCACAGCCACTCCTAGAGAAGCAGGGGGGTAGGAGATTCTCGCTGTTCACAGATTTCCATCAGCTATACCCCCTTCCTCTCCCTGCACCATAGCAGCCATCCCAAATACATACACATGTTGAATGTAGATGTGTTTGCTATGTGGTACAGCCTCAGCACAGCTGCTGAGCCCTGCCCTCTGAACAGATTGCCAACCCCAAGCCCCTCTATTTGGACATCCTATACCACCATCAAGAGGAAGGCCATGGTTAAGGACAGTGAATTTGAAAGTCAAAATTGGTTTTGCTGTCTCCTACCTGTTTGAACTTAGGCAATGACTTAACCTTTTGGAACTTCAGGCTCCTCACTGTTAAGTCAGAGGAATAATGCCAGCCATGTATGGTTAACATAGAAGGAAATGCCTTACCTCACTAAACACTCTGTCCAGCGCTTGGCTAAGAAGGGCACCCTTCTGATTGCCAGCCTGCAAATGGGCCAGGCACCATGCCTCCCTCCCCCACAGATATTTTATGCACTCCTCCCAACAATCCTATGAGGTAGAAATTGTTGTACAAGTGCAGAAGTGCAGGACTCGGGGGGCCTGTGGTTTGGGCCAGGCCATGCATGTGTGAAGTGGTGGAGGAGGACGTGTCTCAGAGAAAGATCCGCTCTTGATTGGAGGAGATAGGGCCAAGAGAGGGTGTTTTTTGTGGGAGAGGTGTGATTTCCTTTAGCTGGGGATTTAGTGAAGCCTCCTAAAGGCCTTGAGGCCTCTACCTTGAGGCAGGGCCATATGAGAGACAAGATGGACTCATTCTGGGTTGTGGGATGTTTATGGAATGGAAAGTTTCAGAGAGAGCACAGCAGAGCAAGTGGAAATTTCAGTTTTGTGTGCTAAGAATAAATCTATAGAGAAAATGATTTGATGTAAGCCTATGAACAAAAAGAGAGAGAGAGAGCCCGGGGATAGCAGTGCACCCATCTGCTTCTATTATTATTGTTGTTGTTAAGCTAAGAGGAGAATGCATTCTCCATTCCCCGTGCCTTACAGGGGCTCATCAGGTTGCCTGGACACCTACGACACACACCACTCCTCGCAGTGGCATCTGAGTGTGCCATGAGCACGGGACCCATTTGCTTCTCCCTCTAGTCTTGCTTCTGGTTTGACCCTCACCTGCTGGAGCTGCTCAGCTCACAGGGCTCTGTCAGAAGATCTCCAGGTCCTAACAGAGGAGAAAAAGGTAAAGGCAGGGCAGGCAATCAGGCTAGAAGGACAAGGGGAGAGACTTTTGAAAGGGAAAAGAGACCAAGTAATGTGGAAGGCAGTGTGATTGAGAACTAGTTGCAGGGTGAAATGAATGCTGAACATTGAGTGCACAATTTGAGTAATCAATGTTCCAGATGGGAGAACAGTTTTATATTCTTATTCCTATTTTCCAAAGGTTCAAAGCCACGCAGGAAACTCTTCCCCGAATTGCCGGCATCACTGGCTTGATCCCAAAGGACCACACACGGCATAACTTCATTTAGGCGTTGTTTCCAGGTGGCTTTTACATTTTTTGAATAAATAAAATGTTTTTTCTTCCCCCATAGGCCAGAATTCCTAACCAGTGTTCCATGAACGGTTACAGGTGTGGCCAAATAATTGCTATGCTCAGCCCTCAGGATTGCTGGGTTCACTTCCCCGATGGCACAAGATCGCATGCCTGTCAAGTCTCCTGGGAAAGGCCTGAGCATTGCAGGCGGGTTTGCTGTGGGGCTGGCAGCCCTGAGGACAGTCCTAGAAAAGAGGTTGAGGAGTACTGGGCTGGCAGCTGTGTGGCTTTGGGAGAATCTGAAGATACAGGTTAACTACATACAAATGTAGACCCCAACCTGCCCAGATCAGAGAGAAAAGATCCAGTTCAGGACTTGCAGCTTCGCCGTATGAAATTTCTCTTGAAGAATGGCCGGGCTTTGGGCAGCCTCTCCCTCTGGCCCTCGGCAGGCTTCAGGGCTCTTCTTTCTCTCTCAACTCTCCCTCACACTCTTTTCTTTCTTCTTCTTCATAGTTGAACTATTTAACATGATGTTTAAAGGCATGCCTGGCTGCCTTGTGGAGATTCAGAGTTGCCATGGCAATGTGGCCTGTTTCTCCAAATTAGGACATATTCCTGCTGCCTTTTTTTTTTTTTTAATGTGCTATGTTTTCCCTCTCATACAACTCCTTTGCCTCTTTACATCCTTCCCTGCCTTTCTCCCTGAGAATGCTAATTTAAGTACCTGTCCCCAAAACTGGAGAGGTCTGAAGGCTAAAGGGAGTGCCTTGCTGTTGTTCTCTCCAAGCTTATCCTTTACCCCATTGCATGTGGGTCTATGTCTGTGGGGCTACCACTTTCATGGCTTTAGGAGAGCCCTTTCTGTGAGGTTTGCTCCTGATGCCTGTTTTTCTTTTTTTTTTTTTTTTTTCGGGGCTGGGCTGGTAGCAAATGAATTTCTGTTTTACATAAAACCCTTTTGTGAATGGAAAGAGGTAAGGAAGAGACAGCTGTGGCTTGGATTTTAAATATTACTTCCCAGAAACTTCTTCCCAGGCACGTGCTCCCTTTAGGGGACGCTCACAAGATAGACAGGATTCAGGATAAATGAGGGTGCGTGAGCCTCGGCTTTTTCTGTACCACTCATTTTAGGATCCCAGGAAAATATGAACTTCAAATCAAGAAAGCTCTGTAATCTGAGGGTAAGGACAAAAACTGGTCAATGTTTTAAAAAAAGAAAAAGAGAAGGCTGTGGGATGGAGGCGTTTCTTTCCTTCAGGATTATTTCTGCTCTGTAGCTTGTAGATAGCTCTGTGAGCCAGTTGAATTACAGTCTGTTATAAAAATGGGGAAAGAAAGAGAATGAGAAAAGCAAGACCGATTTAACTCTCCTGTTTCTTATTTTAATTGCTGGTGCTCTGTCCTTGGCACATGAAGGCCAATTAGAAAAGGTTCCTTGGCCCACACTTAGAGCAGAGATGTGCAAACTTGGCTGCACTTTGGAATTGCCTGGGGAGTTTAAAAAATACAGATGCCTGGGTCGCCCCCATAAAGAGTCTGATGTAATTGTCTCAGGGTGCAGCTTGGGCATTAGAATTATTTTTAAATGCTCTCCAGTTGATTCTAACATACAACGGAAGTTGAGATTTATTGGCTTAGATGGTGATTGCTTTTAGAAGACAGAAGTCATGGCTTCCAAATGTTTGACTATAAAGTGGCTATCTCTGAAATCCTTGGACAAAAGGCACAAAATTCTCAGATTTAGTTCATTCAAGCCTTCCCCTCTGTTCCCCACATATCACTTTTAGGAAGTGCAAGGTCACTGCCTGGACCTCAGGAAACGTGACTGTTCTTTGACCTGTGAAAGGGCCGAAGGGAGAGCACCAAGAAAATTAGCCAGGTAAATAAGACGAGAGCTGACCCAGGGGCGAGGTCCACTGCAGCCAGACAGTGACAAGATGGGAACCCAGGCAGTGTCAGGGCTGATAATGCATGGGCCCAGAGTGGGAAATAATAAGTCACATGTAGGTCGAAGATGACACATTGCATTGTAAGTGAAGCATGACGTGGCCCTTTGATGTGCTGCTGGAGCTTGACCTAAAGCTGCTGGTGGAACTTCCTGTGAACGGCCTCTTCTAGTTCTAGAAGTTAGCAAAGAGAACTGTGTTTTCACCATGCGCCTTTTCTGTAGGCAGTGGGCATGAGTACAGCGAGAGGCAGCAAGCTTTCAAATGACACACTTTCGACCACATTCAGAAAGCATCGCTGGAATGACCTTCATTTTTTTCGTCTGTAATCTTCATTAGGGAGGAATCCTGGGGTAGTAGGAAGGACCTGTGATACCTGCTGTGCCATTAGCAATCTGTGGTACTGTGGAAAAGTCCCTTATGCTCTGGGGACTTCAGTTCTGCGTCTATAAAATGGGGTAGGAATGGGAGTGGAGTGGGGGCTGTTGAGCCCCCTTCGGTTGCAAGGGCGTTGTTTGTTTCCATCAGTCCCATGGGTGCACCTGCTGTTTGTTAAAATTTACCTATCAGGTGACAACATGATGACAGCCTCATTTAAGATCAGGGTGGGAGATAAGCCAGATAATAGGAATTCGAGATGTGGAGTATCTTGGGCTCAGAGGTCGTTCAGAAAAACTAATGAGAACACACCTTAATTTGTAACAGAACACATTCTCACTTAATTTAAAGAAACAGACTTGGGAATCAGGGAAGGGCTGGAGAGCAAAACTGGAATAAGCAAAAGGCCAATATGCTGAGGAGATGGAGAGGAAGAAGGTTCTGAGGCCCATCATGACTGTCCTATGCCAGGTTCTAGGGTGTTCATTTCCTCATGAGGACCAGGCCTGGACAATGGACCTAGCAATTCTCCTGTTTGAGTACCTACAGCTCTCTGAATGGAAGGATTGAAATTGTGAGATGTTTTAGTGATTACGTATCTTTCTAGTTCAGGTTGATGATATGTCCATGGGTTAATACAGGTTTACATCCTCTGTCTACTTTCAGTTCAGGGGATGATAATTTTTAATACCATATCATGTAATGCGCTGTGCTAGACACTGTTTTCAAGAAGCTTCCAACCACAGTAATAACTACTTTAACAATGAACATTTGTATATCATCCAGTATACAGAGCCATTTTTACATGATCCCGTTTGTTCCTCCATACTATTTATTCATGATATATTTTATCCATCAGAATGACAATTGTTTTTTTAAATTAAAATATATAATGTTGGTATGAGTGCAGGGAAATAGAGACTTTCATAATTTCATGGTAAACATATAAATTGGAGTGACCTTTGTGGAAGACAGTTTGGCAATAAAAGACTCAAACATATGTATACCCATTACTGCTATTCAACTTATAGAAATTGATCCTATGACAATGTAAAAATATTTACTTGAAAGGTGGTTATCATAGCATTAGTTATCACAGTGAGTAATTTGAAGCATTTTTCATGTTCAGTGGTGAAGGGCTGGTTAAATTAAATTATGGTATGGATGATAAGCAACCATTAAAAATCATGTTATAGAAGAGAAGAATAATGAAATAGGAAAATGTCATTTCTATAAATACATGAAAAAGGCAGGTTAAAATTATAATCAACAAATATTTATTGGGTGCCTGCTGAGTTCATGACACTATACTAGACACTGAGAACAGAGTGGCAAATCAGACAGACAGATTCTAGACTCTAAATTCCCATCCAGTGGGCATGACGGGTCTATACTCTGGGAGGTTTTATCCAGTAGTGGTGTGGAGGGTGTACTCTCGAATACTGTTTAATGTGGTATATTTTAGAGGGTGAGGGTGAGATGAGGAGGAATACATGTTTGTACTATGAAGATATGAGCATTTAAAGCAGATTATATATAGACACCAAAATAATGTTATATCTGAATGAAAAGTAGCACAGATGATGTAAATGTTCTTCTGTATCTTTTTAATAATTCTTTGATTCATGAGCATGCTTTATAATGTTCTTATAATAAGAATACGTGTAAGAAGAAGCATAGTTCTTAGAACGTTGCTAAACTTTCATGGACTCTATTTTCATTTGTAAACACCACCTTTCTTTAAATTTGTCCTTCTACTTGTATTGGCCAGCATCAATAAATAAAAATAAACTTACAAAAACATACTGCCCCCCACTGCCCTTCCCCACCAGGGGAAGAAAGAAAAGCCCATCTATCTATGGAAGCCTGTATTTTGGAACAGACATATGAAAGTGTTTGTTCCAAAGGCACTTTCCCCTGAAAAGATGATAGAACACTAACGAAATGCAGAGTACTGCTTATTGTATTTATTTGGGGCCTGATGATTTGTTTCTCTTAAGAACAGTCAGATTAATTTTTATTTCTGGATATGTCAGCACATAGTGTTTATAAGGCTGAATAAGAAAAGAGACTAAAAACCTTTCACCAGAGGCAGCCAGGTCTGACCTGGTGCAGACAAGGGGCCTATGACATTGGTCTAGAGGGAATTGTAGGTGGCAGTCACCAGGCTCCCCCACATGAGCCTCTTTTTCTCCTTCTACTCTCCTTGCCTATTCCTAACATGTTCCCTTTCTCCTACTCAATTTCAGTCCCTTTCAATCCATCACATTTATTGAGTGTTGCTTGGTCCGGCATTATACCAGTCTCACTCTCCATAGCCCTTAGTTTTAGTAACCTCTCCTGTGACTTCATGCCTGTTGGGCCTAAGCTGGCATCTCTAGTGGCTCCTGATCTAGAAGAGAGGATCACCAGCCATTAATAAACACTGAGAATTCTCCCAGCTCTGTCATTGTCATTTGGGGCAACTTAGAATTTACTTGTACTGGTTCTGTGGAGAATCAGAAAATAAACTTGCCTGCTGTCTTAGTTCATTTATGTTGCTATAAAGGAATACCTGAGGCTGAGTAACTTGTAAAGAAAAGAGGATTATTTGGCTTACACTTCTGCAGGCTGTGCATGAAGCATGGCGCCAGCATCTGCTTCTAGTGAGGGCTTCATGCTGCTTCCTCTGAAGGCAGAAGGTGAAGGGGAGCTGGTGTGTCCGGAGACCACGAGGTGGGAGAGCGGAAGCAGGAAGGTGCAAGACTCTTTTTAACAATGAGCTCTTAGGGGGACTTTCACAAGAGCTAATAGATTGAGAACACACTCATTGCCTTGAGGAGAGAGCACCAAGCCATTCATGAGAGATCCACCTCCATGACACAAACACCTCCCATTAGGCCCCACTTCCAACACTGGGGATCACATTTCAACATGAGGTTTGGAGGGTCAAACTACAGCTCCTGCATTTTTCCATATATACCTGTGATAAGGCAGGGCAGATGACCACGATGTTATATGCATTGAGATTTTCCTGCTAGGCCTTATTTCCTCTTCTCTTGCAGAAAAAAGATTATTTAAGAAGGAATATTCAGTCAGAAATGTTGCCTGTGAATTAAGCCTGCTTTAACAGGGCTTTTGATCTGTATGCCTGATGCTATCCTGTGGCTTAGTTTCTTAGCTGGGGAGGGTGAACATTTATCTAAAATATAGTATAGAACATATACATATTTTGTGTGTGAATATATATACACACATACATTTGGCCTTCTTCCTCTGATAAGTCTTTTAAAGATAAGCTAATATGTGTGAAAGAAAAGCTAATGCTTGTGTTTGTTCCAGAGAATATTAGGATATTTGTTTTTTTTTCCTATTATGTTTGCTATAGGTTCTCTATGACTCTCATGTTCATTATGAAAGAAATGGTATATCTGGGTATTTCTGCAGGATCATAAATCTAGAAGTCACGTGCTGAAAAAGACTTATTTCTCAAAGTAGAAGCATGAGTACGTTAACTTTATTTGTTTCAGTTTTTGCAGTACTGATAGTTTACTTATCTGAAAGAGTCTATGTACTAACAGGTTATAATACAATTCACAAAAACCGTATTATTCAATCATAACAAAATGTGTAAGAATGAGTTTACTAACTGTGCCCTGTTTTTATTTTGGGTTTCTCCCCAAGTTATAATCCCTGACCTTAGATACATCCTTCTTTAAAGTCCCCTGCTTTTGTCAAATATCTCGTATATGGGAGTCTAAAATGATTCAGCTTGTTAATAGAACTGATTTTCGATGACACAGTGACAGACTTGCTATCTCTGCCTGCCAGATAGTGGGTCCCAGGTACATTAAAGAGTGGATTAGAACTGCCACACAGACCTTGTCCCATCCTTCCAGCCCCTCCTACCCCTACTGCCTTACCTGCCAGCTCACTTTACCACTTCACTCCTTTACCGTCTCGCAACATATTGGGAAGAAGGAGAAGACTCTTTGAGGTGGGTCCTGTCTTTAAGTCAGAGAGCTGTCGTAGGGACGCCATAGTATAAGCATGGAGCAACTGCTTTGCTAAAAGTAATCTTTCTGTCCTTCCCTCTGAACTCAGGAATATCTTCATCTGAGAAAGAAAAAGAAAGGTTTTCTGAACCTAAACAGGTGGACTTCCTAGGACTTCCCTTCCCTCCCACATCATCCTCTTAGAAATGGACATTGAAGAGGATTCCAATTTTAATTTGGATAAAGATAAATCCCAAATACTCAACCAAGACTTAGTAAACCTGCATTATCATTGGGTCTTCTCAAATTATCTGTTAGGCCAGGACTGCAGATGATAAAGCGGGAGTGACAGCAAAGAAAGAACAATTAGAAAGACAGGGCAGCGGCAACATTAAGGACTCAATTCCCGCACCATCTTTTCTTGTCAATCTAGGTCACCAGCCTATCTCTATGTTCTGAATTTTCATGAAAAATAAACAATATGTAACTCAACAAATATTGAGTACCTAGTATATGCAGACACTCTTCTAGGTGGTGGATATGCAGGGGGTAAATAGACATATCTTAGATCTAATGGAACTTACATCTCCTGCTCTGGGAGTGGTCAGATAAAACACACATCAATAAACAATTATTTTAGACAGCAGTAATTTCTATTAAGAAAATAAAATGGGATCTTTTAGTGAAAGGTGATTGGATGAGTAGCTAGTTTGTATTGTGTGTTCAGTGAAGCCATTACTAAGAAGGTAAAGTAAATTTGAATTGAGGTTAAAGGACAAGAGGATGCCCCCTATGTGGCCTCTTCTATGGCAGAAGTACCCGAGGAAGGGTTAACAGGAAGGTGAAGGGCTCCAGGATGGAAGTGTAGAGGAGAAAGAAAGCAAACATGGCTAGAATATAGTGAGTAAGGGAAGATTGGTAGAAATCAAGGTCAGAAAAAAAGACAGGCACCAGATAATGTGTATCTTTAGAGGCCATGGTAAAGACTTTGGATTTAATTTCATGTGTAATATGAAGCCACTGTAGGTTTATAAGCAGGAACTATATGATCTGATTTGCACATTAGAGACAAAAATTATGATACTTTCGCTTGAGGGATTGTGGCAGTCTGAAATTACCCTCCCACCATAAATAACTAGAAAATTGGAAGGTGGAAAAGAAAATGGCTACTTTTAGACATTGGACCGTGGGCAGCACAGGATTATTATTCCTGAGAAAAGAAAAGTAAGTTTTTTTTTAGGCTGTTTGCCTGGAGATAATTCCAGGACTGAGGTTCAATGAGGAGTAACCCAAGCAGATTTCAGCAATTTCACTGAGTTGAGGAGACAGAGATCAGCATTTGGGGAGGATAAGGCATGAGAGTTTTGTGGGATGGAATTCCTAAGGTGAGAAGGAGCTCTGGTAATATGCACTGGGTTCCTCTTGAGTTTTTCCTCAAATCTGTGCGTATTACAGGTGAAATCCCATGTCTGGACAAGGTTACTTTCTAGGGGAAAAAAACAATTACCAAGGAGCCATAAGAAGAACAATTCCCAGAATTCCCACTGGGCCAGAGGCCATTCTAGTTGTCTTAAGCTAGAGTAGAAAAAACTCATTGAGAGTTAATAGAGATCTCAGAAGAGCCATATCTTACAGGCAGGGATAAATAAGTGCTAAAATAAAGGTTATTCGATAATGCCATAAAAAGGAACAAACTAACCTGAATGCTACTCACTGCCAAAAAGGTCTCACATTTTAAACAGGAGTTTCAAAAATTATTACACACATGAATATGTGCACATGCACATACACACATACACAGTAGGAAATATGACCCCTCTGTAGAAACGGATGCAGAAATAAAGATGTTCATAATATTAGTAAAGAATATTAAAAGACCTATTATAGGCTTGGTGCAGTGGCTCACGCCTGTAATCCTAGCACTTTGGGGGACTGAGACGGGTGGATCACAAGGTCAGGAGTTCGAGACCAGCCTGGCCAATATAGTGAAACCTCGTCTCTACTAAAAATAGAAAAATTAGCCAGGGGTGGTGGCATGTGCCTGTAGTTCCAGCTACTCGGGAAGCCAAGGCAGGAGAATCACTTGAACCTGGGAGGTGGAGGTTTTAGTGAGCCAAGATCACGCCACTGCACTCCACCCTGGGCAACAGAGTGAAACTCCATGCCAGAAAAAAAAAAAAAAAAAACCTATTATAAATATGTTCAGAGATGTAAAGGAAGACATGAACATGATGATGAAGAAAAATGAAAGACATCTTTTAAATGACCCAGTGGAACTTAAAGGAAAAAATATTTGAACTAAAAATGAACTGGATGAGATTAAAGTAGATTAGGCATTATAATAAAATCTGAAGGATCTAGAATATAGGAAAAGAAAATGAAGCATAGAGAGAAAAAAGAACAATATGAACTGTTTTAGAGACTCATAGGAAATTATCTATCAGTCCACATGTGTATAATTGGAGACCCAGAAGGGAAAAGCAAAGAAAAAATATTGGAAGAATTAATGCATAAAAATAGAATTCCACATTTGATTAAAACTATATGAAATTATTTGGTGAAAACAATTTATAAAAACTATAAATCAACAGATTTAAGAAGTTCAATAAATCACAAACTAAAAAAAAAAAAAGAAAACAACAATAAGGCACATCATAAATAAAATTACTGAAAACTAGCAATAAAGAGAAAAATACTTAAAACAGCCAGAGGGGGAAATAAAAGACATACAATATTCAAACTAGCAAAGGTTAAAATGGCAACAGACTTCTCATCATAAAATATGCAAGTCAGGAGAAATGGACTGATACAAGTCAGGAGAAATGGACCGATGTCCGTAAAATACTGAAAAACATTTAAAAAAAACCAAAACTCTCAACAAAGAACTCTACACCTAGCAAAAATATATTTTAAATATAAAGGCAAAATAAAGGCTTTCAGAGGAAAAATAAGCTGAGATAATTAGTCAATGGTACATTTGTACTTCAGAATTATCAGTTTTTCAGGCAGAAGAAAAATGGTATCAGATATCAATTTAGATCTACAAAATGGACTGAAGAGCATCAGACATAGTAAATTGGTGGGAATTTATAAACATTATTAAAAATCCTAAAAAAATAGCCATGTAAAGCAAAAACCTAAACAATGTATAGTGGGGTTTATGATATATATTGAAGTAAAACATATGATAAGTTCAGTAAATCCCAAACCAAAAAAAAAAAAAAAAATAGCAATAAGGACCATTATAAATAAAATTGCTGAAAATTAGCAATAAAGAGAAAAATATTAAAAACAGCCATAAGTAGCCCTAAGAATGGGGGAGGGGTGAAATTTACTGTTGGAAATGTCCTATACTATCTATGGAGTGGCAAATATTATTTATTATTATTATTTTTTGAGATGAAGTTTCACTCATTGCCCAGGCTAGAGTGCAATAACATCGTCTTGGCTCACCGCAACCTCCGCCTCCTGGGTTCAAGTGATTCTACTGCCTCAGCCTCCAGAGTAGCTGAGATTACAGGCATGCGCCACCACACCTGGCTAATTTTTGTATTTTTATTAGAGACGGGGTTTCTCTGTGTTGGTCAGACTGGTCTCGAACTCCTGACCTCAGGTGATCCACCCACCTCGGCCTCCCAAAGTGCTGGGATTATAGGAGTGAGCCACTGCACCTGGCCTGGTGTAATTTTATTTGAAGTAGGAGTGTAGCAGTTTCAAGAAGGACGTTATTAGTCCTGGAGAAACCATCAAAACAATGGCAAGGAGTATAGCTAATAATGGTGGAAGTAATACACAACCCTTAAAAAAAAACAAGAAAAGGCAAAAAATAAAAAAAGAAACAAAGATTAGATGAAAAAGAAAACAAATAGCAAAATGATTTAGAGCCAAACATATTAATAATAATATTAAGTGTAAATGGCCGAAATATGCCACTGACAGACATATATTGACAGATTGGATACACAGCAAGACCCAAATATGCTGTTTATGCGAAATCCATGTTAAATATAAATACATAGATAGGTTAAAAGAGATTAAGAGATTAATTGGCCGGGCTCACATCTGTAATCCCAGCACTTTGAGAGGCTGAGGTGGGCAGATCACGAAGTTAGGAGGTCAAGACCATCCTGGCCAATGTGGTGAAACCCCCTCTCTACTAAAAATAAGAAAATTAGCTGGGCATGGTAGTGCACGCCTATAGTCCTAGCTACTCTGGAGGCAGAGGCAGGAGAATTGCTTGAACCCGGGAGGCAGAGGTTGCAGTGAGCTGAGATCACACCACTGCACTCCAGCCTGGCAACAGAGCAAGACTATGTCTCAAAAAAAAAAAAAAAAAAAAAGATTAATCAAGATACTGTAAAAGTGTTAAGCCAAAGAAATCTGAATAGGCTATGTTAGTATCAGACAAAATAGACTTCAGGATAAGGAATATTACAAGGTATGAGGAGGAAAATTTCATAATGAAAAGTGGGCCATTTTTTCAAGAAGATGTAACAATCTTAAATGTGTGTACACCTGACTACAAAGATTCAAGCAAACACTGATAGAACAAATAGAACACTGATGGAAAAGAGAAACAAAACTACATTTAAAGTTGGAGATTTTAACACTCTCTTTCAATAATTTATAGAATAAATATGTCCAAACATATTAAGAATATAAATGACTTAAAGAATATAATCTAACGTCGGGCATGGTGGCTCGTGCTTGTAATCCCAGCACTTTGGGAGGCTGAGGCAGGTGGATCACCTGAGGTCGGGAGTTCGAGACTAGCCTGGCCAACATGGTGAAACCCCATCTCTACTAAAAATACAAAAATTAGCTGGGCATGGTGGCGCAAGCCTGTAATCCCAGCTACTTGGGAGGCTGAGGCAGGAGAACTGCTTGAACCCAGGAGGTGGAGGTTGCAGTGAGCCAAGATCACACCATTGCACTCCAGCCTGGGCTACAAGAGCAACTCAGTCTCAAAAAAAAAAAAATATATATATATATATATATAAAATCTATCAGCTTGACCAAATTGACCTTTCTAGAATATTCCATCAAACAGCAGGAGAGATAATATACATTCTTTTCTAGTTTGTATGTTATATTTACCAAGATAGACACTATTCTATCGAATAAGTCTTATAGTATTCTATCAAATGAGTCTTATCAAGTGTAAGTTGATTGAAATTACACAAAATGTGTTCTGTGATCACATTAGAATTAAACAGAACTATAGCTAGAAAATACGTAAATTTAGGAAATTAAACATTAGACTTCTAAGTAATGCATGAGTCAAAAAAGAAATCACAAAGGACTTCAGGATACATTTTGGACTGAAATATATGAAATATATGAAAAACAACATAGTAAAATTTGTACAATATGGCTAAGGCAGAGCTTCAAGAGACATTTATAAAATTAAATGATTATACTAGAAAAGAAGAAAGATGTACAATCTGTGATCTGAAGCTTCTACCTTAGGAATCTAGAAAAAGAAGAGTAATACAAACATATAATAAACAGAAGGAAAACAAATGAAGAAGGAAAATCAATGAAATAGAGTATAGACAAATTAAAGAAAATCAGTAAAGCCTAAAGCTGGATTTTTGGAAAGATCAATAAGATTGATAGATCTCTAGCAAGACTGGCTCAGAATTGAAGAGATAAAATGTAAGTTATCAACATCAGGCAAGAAAGGGGGATATCATTACAGATCATATCAAAATTAAAAGGCTAATAAAAGAATATTATAACCATCTTTATGTCAATAAATTTGATGACTTGGGTAAATAGACAATAACCTTGAAAGATGCAAAACTACTAAAGTTAACTTAAGAAGAAAAAAATAATAAGTCATTATATATCAAAGAAACTGAATTCCTGGGTAAAATCTTTCTTGTAAAGTTAATGCCAAGCCCAAATGGCTTCATTGGTGAATTCTACCAAACGTATAAAGAAAAAACAATACCAATTCTACACACACTCTTCCAGGAAATAGAAGGGGAGGGAACATTTTCTAACTTCTTATCAGTATTCTTTTGGTACCAATAAGTGACAAGATATTATAAGAAAATTATATACCAATATTTCTCATGAACGTAGGAGCAAAAATCTTCAAAAAACATTAGTTAATGGAAATCCAGCAAGATATAAAAAGGATAATACATCATATCTAAGAAGTGTTTATCCCAGTATGTTGGTTTAACATTTGAAAATTAATGTAATTCAATATATTAATATGAAAAAATATATATGATCACTTCAATAATGCGGGAAACAGTTTGAAAAAGTTGAACACTCATCCATGGTGAGAATTCTCAATAAACTAAATGTAGAACATCTTCCTCAACCTGAAAAAGATATGTATGGAAAACCTATAGCCGACATCATACTTAATAGTGAAAAAGTGAATATATTTTCCCCAAGCTTGGGAAAAGGCAAGGATGTCTGCCTTTACTGCTTCCACTCAGCCTTATACAAAGGGTTGTAGCATATGGAATAAAGTATGAAAAAGAAATACAGTATTGATGAGAAAGGAAAGAGTAAAACCATCTTCCTTCACAAATGACATAACCTTCTATGCAGAAAATTCTAAGGAATTTACATAAAATCACTAGAACTTGGATGAATTTAGGAAGATTATAAGATACAAAGTTAATATACAAAAATCAATTGTATTTTTATATACTAGTGGAGAATTATCAATTTTAAAAATTTAAATAAAATACTATTTACAGTAGCATCAAAACCATGGAAAAAATTATATATATATCTATCTCAACATATTCAAGACCCCTACACTGAAAACTATAAAGCCTTGCTGAGAAAAATTGAAGACTTAAATAAATGGAAAACTAAACTGTGCTTATGGATCAAAAGAATCAGTATTTTAAGATTTCAACTCTCTACCTTCATCTTTAGATTCATCTCCATCCTAATAAAAAGCCTAGTGGAGTTTTTTCAACATAGGGGTAGAAATTGATGTCATTATAAAAAATTTATGGAAATACAAAGGACCTAGAATAGTCAATACAGTTTTAAAGAAGAACAAAGTTGGGGGAATTACATTACCTTAAAACTTGCTATAAAGGACAATGTGGTGTTGGCATAAGAACAGATATGCAAATCAATGGAACAGAATGGGGCTCAGAAATGAACCTATGCTTATGCGTTCAATTGATTTTCAATAACAATGCCAGGGTAATTTAATGGAAAAAGAAGGCTTTTCCATAAATGATATTGAAATATTTGGCTATCCATATGGAATAAAGAAATGATCCTCAACCCTTAGAATTATCTTTAAGGAATTACAACTAGGATTGGGTGTCATTTATATAAGAAAGATTGCAACGCCAGTCATCAAGTCAGTGATCAAAAGAAGGCTTTGTTCCTATATCAAAAGATTGGCAGATGTATGCACATTTATATATTTTGACTTAAAATGTGTAAAGAGTAAATGTTTCTTGCTTAACCAAAGTTTGTTGTTTGTCCTGATCTTGTCAAGTAAGATAACTTTTTATCACTGTGTTTTTGTATGGTTTTGTGGGACTTAACGAGGTATTGTAAAGTGCTTGGCATGTAGAATCTTCTCAATGAACAGTTTTTAGTATTACCCCATATCTTCATTTCTTAACTGTTTTATCTCTTTACCCTTTGTCTTATTCTATCATATTTGCCTTTCTTCATTGGCATACTGCATCTTACCAAATAGATTGTAAGTGCATAGACTGTTATTTGTACTTCTAACCCTCACAGCTTCATTCCAGTGCCCGATTGATCATGTTTAGATCTTTTACTACTGCCTAACTGAGATGGTGGACCTACCTTACACATACCTTTCAGAATCTGTTTGATTGTTCAGCTTCTCTTGACCTAATATATTAGAAGAGTGGTAACATTATTTTTAACCAAATATATTAAAAGTGTGATTCCATCATTTTTTTGTAGAGGTATTGTCTTCTTCTCTTTTTGCACATCCAAATTCCCTTTGAAACTCTTGTGCTAAAAATTCCATAAGACTTTAGGACCAGCCCTTTAGGAAATACTTACAGTTCAGAAGGCAGAGTAGAAAAGCAGAGGAAATTAAATTGTCTTCAGCATCATTCCCTGATTTTGATTTGACTCGATACTTTATATATATTAGAATTAGGACATATTTCATGGCTGAGATAGAGAATATTTATGGCAGGCTTCTTACTGCTTCATTGCCTCCCATATTTATTCTGTGTAATAGAGAAAGTAATGTTTAGAAGTCGGGAAAACTTCAAGGAATTTATTTTCTTCACTTTAAGTTTGGTTGGTAAAAACATCTGGCCCTGGTTAGAATGATGGACTTGAAATTCTTGTGAATTCAATAGTTCACTAGGTTGTAAGCTGTTTGAGAATAGTGGACATGTCTTTGTCAATCATATATGGCTCCAAAGGAACATTGCCCAGTGCCTGGAGCTACAATTTTTCTAAATGACAAAATGATCAAGATTACTACATAGAGCCAGGATTGATCCTAGACAAATGGTGAAATAAGGAAAGTTTGTTTTATGCTACCTCTTTTTATGTAGCACTTTTCTTCCTTTCTGTCTTCTGCCTTCTTCTTAATACCACTTCCGTTCTATTGCTCACCTGGCCATTAACTAAACCCTGATAAGATGGAAGGGATCATCAGGTTAGCCTTTGCATATGAGGCATCTTTCAGACATTTGCATTTTAGTCACTGCCTCTTAAAGGCAAAGGGATGCATTTCACAGTTCAGATTTGGGGCCAAGGATTACCTCCTCTGAGCCGTATGGTATGTGTGTGTGTGATGGCTGAACAGAGCCCTCTGTCCTAGGATCCACCTTTACTCTATTGCTTGGTTTTAGAGGATGAAGATGACTGCCTAAGGAATTAGAGAAACTCTATGTAAGAAATGACACTTAAGCTGGGCCCTGAACAATACTTGAGTTTTTCAGGTTGGGAGGTGGTTTAGGGTAGGGGACAGAGTGGGAAGAGAGAAATAGTAGGAAAGCGTTCGAGAAAAATGGAACAGCATGAGCAGAGGTACAGAGATGGAAGAGCAGAGGGTATTTTAGGCACATTGAGTAGTTCTCGGTAACTGGGGCAAACTTTGTATGGTAGGAAGTAGAAGGAAATTGGAAAATAAGAAAAAAACAAGTTGGGGCAGACTGTAAAGGGCCATGTATGTTATTCAAAGGAGTTTAATCCTCATTCTGTGGGCAGTAGAATTTAAAAGGGGGAAGAATCAAATTCCTATTATAGAAAGCTCTTCTTGGTAGCAGTGTGGAGGGTGGATTTTGTGGGCAGGGAGACTAGTTACCAGGCTGTTAAAGCAACTCAGCCAAGAGATAGCAAAGGCTCAGCAGTGGGGAAAAGGAGGAAGGATTTCCTTTCAGATAGTTAAAAGAGAAAATGGATAGCATTTAGCAATCAGGTTTGCCCTCATCCCAGTTCATTTTTTCATTAATTCAATTAACATTTATCTAGCTCCCTAATGTAGGCCAAGCATTGTGCTATATGCTTGAAAAATAAATAGAACATGGTTGCTTCCCATAACAAGCTCAAGCTTTAGTAAGGAAAGCTGACACTTAACAATTAAAATGAATTGAGTACTATAACAGGGGTGAACGATATGTGCTGTCAGAATACAGAGAAAAACAATTTCTAAGAAGCTCCATGAGGACAAATTCAGTGTTTTACTCACTATTATATCACTAGTCAACTAAGAGTTGACTTGGGGAAACTAATAGGTGCTTAATAAATATTTATTGAATAAATATATGAGCTTGGGTAGGTGGCTATACATGGTCAGAGAAATGACAACTTCTTCTCCACTTTACTGTAGAGCAGAGAAGTATCAAATATATAGGGTTGTGTCCCCAGGTGGTAGAGATTAGGATGGCATTGGTATTTGGCTGTTGATTGTCTCACTTCTCTTGGGGGCTCATGTGGGCTCCATCGGGACTGTAAGTCTCTGAGAGTTAGCTAGCAAGAGTAGGGTCAGCATGGCTGTGTTTGTTTTCTCTTTGGCATTTCTTGGAATTTAGTAAAATCTTTGGAAAATCTTAGCTTAGTTGATCAGAGATAAGGGAAACTAAGGGAGAGGTTTTGTCTAAACTTGGGTCAGAGATTCAAGGAGAGTAGGACTCACCTCAGGTCAGGAACCAAGTGGGAGAGTCCTATAAGGAAGAGGAAACCTCAATGTAGGAAAGTTTAGGTTGTTTGTTGGTTGCTCCTGTTCACTGGAAGTCTCCATTTATGTATGGACCCTGGACCTTCTGGATTTCATTTTGTTGAGGGAAGTTGACCAAGTCCACAGTCTCTTAATTGCCACTCTGAAATCCAACAAGTTCTGAAAAGCAAAGGATTTTTTTTGTAGTTTATTTAGCATTAAAATACAAACAAATGTGAATGCATTTGACAGCAAAATCTGACATACAGTGATGTAAAACTGTTTGTAGTCTTAACTTAATCTTAAAAGTGCTCATATTTTTATGTTTTGTGGGAGAAATATTTATGTGTTTGATTATAGTATCTTGCCCCAGACACCCCTAGGATAGTGCTAGGTAGTATTTGGTAAATACACCCTATTACCTTTTTAAAATCTGAAAATTTTTGAACTAGGAAACACATCCTCTTCCTAGGATCTTAAAGAAGTGGGGATTTATTATATATTTCCTTTCAGGGATTAGTAGGGGTTTTTGGACAAGATGAGTGTAGCTGAGTCTTGAAGATGCATAGAACCTTGTTTTGGTTCTTAGTTGGAGGAGGTATTGTCCCCATTTTAGTTTTCTAGGGCTCCAGTAACAAAATACCACAGACTTGGTGATGCAAACAACAGGAATATATTTCTTAAAGTTTGGAGGGCTAGAAGTGCAAGATCAAAGTGTCAGGAGATTTGGTTTCTCCTGAGGCCTCTCCTTGGCTTGTAGATGGCCACCTTCTCTCTGTGTCCTCACTCACATGGTCTTTCTTCTAAACAGCTATGTCCTGGTGTCTTCTTGTGTGTCCCGATTTCCTCTTTTTATAAAGACGATCGTCAGATTGGATTAGGATTAACAGCCTCTCTTTAACTTAATCACCCCCTAAAGACCCTATCTTCAAATACCGTCACATTCTTAGGTCCTAGTGGTTAGGCCTTCAACATATAAACATTGGAGGGACACAGTTGAGCTTATAAAACTCTCAAAGGTGTTGGAAATGTGTGAATGTGTTCTTTAGAGGTTATGTGGCTGTAGAGTGTTACTCTCTCTTCATGGGCAGGGCTAGGGTTGCTAAACAGCTTTTAGGGTGCTAAACACCCCTATGTGATGATTTGTCTGCCACAAAAGGCTGTCAACATCTCTGGTGTGAAACACTCATGAAGGCTCCAAAGAAAGGGTTGGATCAGTCCCTGGGATAGGCGCTGTCATGATGGTTCTGTCTTTGGTGGAAAGTTGAGGGCTAGTAATCTTAAGAGAATGGACGTTCTCTTCTTAAAACTACTTTCTATTCTCTCTTCTTTACTCATTTTTATTTGGTTCTCTCAAGCAGCATTCCTGGCCTTTGTGAAACAGGTATAATGAACAAAGAGATTTAACTATATGAGGTTTGACTTGGAGCTTTGGCTTCTCGGTCTCTAAGAATAATGAGAAATTTATACTTTCTGTGTTTCCCCAACTTACCTGTGACTCTTATACTGAAATACCCCTTTTAAAAAATAAATCCTGCCTTGCCTCTAGGCTTGCAGTGGTATGAAATAAAATTGTGTGCAGAGCTTAGCACAAGTGCTCAACCAACCAGGGCATGAATTAGTACCCAGAAATGTGCCTGTGGCATGTGTGGGCTCTGACTTCTTCTTGGAATGGCCTTTGGTTCCAGTATGTCCCCTTTTCTTTCCCACCGGGTCGCTGGCTCCTTCCTGCTCTTTGGTAAAAATAAAGGGAGTAGGACGATTCAGTCCTTTTCATGTTTAGAATATTGAAATGCCTTGCAAATATTATTGCATTCATTAGTGCCATCATAGGTTGTTATTAAATTATAAATCAACGTAGCATACAAATGTTAAGAATAACAAGAAAATGAGCCTATTTCATAGGCATTCACTGCCCAGACAGCATTCCATTTATGATTTCTTGAGTCACGCTGAATTATTCAGTCCTCTTTTTACAATCTCAACATCTAGGAGAAACAAAAAAGCTATAACAATTGCCACTACAATACATAAATAAAAATGAATAATTCAGAACTCCTGTCTTATTTTACTCCCCGTTGTCTAACTCTGACTGATCCCAGCTTTGCTTTCCATTTCACAGCACTCAGCAAGGTAGACAGAGGAGAATTGTTGGGTATAGAAATAATGACAGAGCATTTTAGTTGTTTGACCCAGAAGCAGCATTTCTGAGCTGTTGGAAACCCGTGGCCTGACTTGAAATGTCTTTGCCTACGTATGTGGGCTCTCCTTAGCCTTTACTCATCATTGGGTTATTCTGGAGACATTTAAAAAAATAATAACCATTCTCCAGTCAGCAAATTTTTGAAACTTTCCTTTATTAAGTTTCCTCTCAACAATTTGACCAGCAACTGTAGCGACAGGTTCTTCTCGGATATAATGCTTTTGTGCATTTTTGCATTCCACATGTGCTAGAATTAATATCCCAATTTTATTTTGTCAGGTGGAGAAAGAGTTGAAAACAGGAATGGAATTTCAAGGGTTCTAGCTACAATCCTGTGGCTGGTGTGTGGACCATGCTGCTGGTCTAAGAGCCTTTCTGATATGCCCCGTTGAGTTCCCGAGCATCTGCTGACTAACAGGCTTCCTGACCTTTGGTTTGCCCCTGGTCAGTGGGCATTGCTCCAGCCCAGCTAGAGTACACACTGTGGAGCCAGATTCTGGACCACTGCACCGCTGTCTGGCTGTCATTTACCCTCTTGGAGACATCAGAGAAGGAGGCACGAGGGCTACAAAGCTAGCTAAAGAGTCCATGCTTTCTTCTGTTGGACTTTTCTGATTCTAGAAAACCATTTCCAAACTTTTGTTCTTGCAAAATTATGACCAAGGGATAGAAATTGAGAAAAAAAAAATCCTGTACCAAACCCTCAATGATAAAGATAGGAAAGAGCCTCTTGTTGGCTCTAACAGTTAATTAAGTCCTTTGTATTTGTATACTGGCATTCCAGGCAGACTAAAGAAGATAAAAGAACCCAATGCATGGGATTAGTAGGCCCATCTCTTTAATATACTGCTTGGCAAGATTTGTATTTTTCCAATTCCAAGTGTAGGGTTTTTTGAGATAGGTTTAGATTGCTTAGGTTTTTATTTTTCTCTTCTTTACCAGCCCGCTCCTCAATAAAAGAGGAAGAAACATCTGAATTTTAAAATCTTCTTTGAAGGACATTAATGTACACACACATAACACATATAACATATATTATCTTGTTAGGACCCCACTTTCTCAAGACACTCTTTAATCATTTGTGAGGGGGTTGGGGGCATGTGATATGGAGGTGGGTGTTGGAGCGATGCTTTCGTTTCAGAAGGCCTGGAGGCACAGAGTCACAGAGAGCTGTTTCCATGGCAGTGCTATGGAAACCAGGTCTGCTGCTCACTCCTTCCCAGAGTGGAATTTCCATGCTTCTTATAGCATGGGCTCCAAAAAAGCCTGCTGGTGTCTTATCCAAACTGTGACTTTATCATTGAAATCTCATTGTAACCTATTATTCTGGACTCTTTTAAGTACAGGAAAATGAGGGGAAAAAAGGACCTTAGTTCAAAACACTGGTAGAAAGCCTGAACCTTAGATTTTCTGGACATTTTTCAGAAGGATGGGGAGAATATTAGTTATGTTGTCTTATCAGTTGTCATTTCCATAACCATTTGCTTTTCTAGGTCCTATTGTTAAGTCCCATAGTACTGTAGGTGACAGGTCCTTGTACCTATTTTTTAATCTGTTGAACTAGAGCTGCAATATCTGTCCCTTTAGAGACCTGTCATCTCTAATATCTAGCCACATAGGGTGGTCTCATCCTTCATATGACTTGTCCACGTGTGCTGTTTTTCACACATGTGGACCAGATGAAAGGTCACAGATGAGTCATTGTATATTCTTTTTCACTCTGCAAATGCCTCTCAAGTGTATGTCTTGCTAGCAGTGGGTTGGTAGTATCATTTCATACCTGAGGAACTGCAGGGAGTGTGTGTGTATGCATATGTGCATGTATTTGGTTCTCTTGACATGAGATGCTGCTTTACACTTTCAGTTATCACCTACTTGTGTTCTTTTAATGGAAAGATTATTGTGTGAGGAATGACGTCAAATGAAAACCATGAATGTAAGTACAAGAAGAAGAAATGTGAAAGTATATAAGCACATTTTTAGAATGGGAGAAAGAAAATACATGAGTATTTTAACCCTACCTTTTCACTTCAAAGTTAGGCATAATGAGCTTCCATGAACAACACTAGGCAAGGTTGTCTGCAGCAATAGCTTATTTTGTTAAACTAAAAACCAGCAATCTTTTTTTTTTAACTTCTCTGATTCTCTTATTACATAGAAACACTCCCCAAAGTCGTTTATTCTAGCACATATCTCCAAATCTTCCATCTCTAATGATTCCATTTCCTTCCTCAATGAACAACCCACTCTTTATTATTTTAAATCATTTTCTGCTCAAAGAATTTGTGAACTCTTGATACTCTGTGATTGTTTTATTGTTATGGTGTCAGAAGTTCCTATATGTCTTTTTGTTTTTTTCTTGTCTGTTCTGAATGATGCCTTTACTGAATTCAGGACTGAAACATATTCTAAGAGATTTTTGCTTCATGGCTAAATCTCAATACCAATAAATTGAAGTCATCTGAGGAAAAGTACCCTGAGTACTTCTCAGGTGTTTGCTGCCTATCTGACTTTGTCACTCATTTATTCAACCAATATTTAGTTATTTCATTTATTTGACCACTGATGGTTCCTATGTGTATAGCATTGTGCTACATCTAGGTCATATTGAAGAAGCCTATGACACATTATATAAAGTTGAATCATGTAAGATTGCTGATATTGTACTGTTTTTGACCTATAAAATATTAATTTTAGATATCTTAACCTAAGACAAAGATACAGTATAAACAAAATCTAGAAAAACGAGATCAACATTTAAAGATAGGTTTAAAAAATCAAAGAGATGAAACTTAAGGGAAGGGTTGAAAATAACATTCATAGACAAGAAGAAGTAGAAAATAAGAATCTAGGCCCTCTCAATGCTCTGAAGTTCCTGTGGTGACCAGTACAGTAGCCACTAGCCACATGTGGCTATTTAGATTTCAATTTAAATTAGTTAAAATTAAATAAATTTAAAATTAAATTCTCAGTATTATGAGCTTCATTTCAAGTGCTCCATAGCCACATGGGACCATTGGCTATCATATTGGACAGCACAGATGTAAAACATTTCTATCATCACTGGAAGTTCTGTGGGACAGTGCTACAAAGCTGTTCATGTCCATAATTTGATAATGGAGGAAAAAATAGGTTAAGGGAACTTAAATTTCCTTGTGAAAATCTGTAATGGTAGAGAAAAGGTTTTGTTACTTGGAGGCAATTCTCAAAATTCACTGAAATTCATTGGTTTTCTTCTTAGGTACTGAGCTGATTTGTAGGCTGTTTTGTAACTGTTAGTGGCCCAGTGAAATTTGTCATAAGTCCCAAAACATACAAAATAAGCATTACACTAAAACAAACAAACAAAACCTTGCTTTTTGATGACTCTCTCCTTTGCTGGTCATCCAGCCAACCCTATTGGCTAAACATAGCATGTGAGATCTGGCCTGGCTCTTCACTCTCTTCATGGTCCCTCTAGCTGAGAATTAGTGCACACTGAGGAATACTCTAACAACGAAAGTGATCATTTGCCAGTCTTCACATCTTTTGTAAGAGTTTTGTATATTAGACATTAAGTTCCTAAATCTAAACACTTAGCGGATTCCCTGGAAACCTGAACATTTAATCCCAACTCTAAATCTCCACTGCTTCCTTTCTGATGACTTTTTGTCTATCGTAACTTTCTTATTTCCCCCCAAAGGAATCAGTTTTGGGAATCCTCAAGTGGTGACACATTTATCATTTTCACCTCTGAGTCATTGCCCATGTTGATCTGAAGAATCCACTGATGATGCATGAGAATACATGTGCACAGAAGCATACAGACTATTAGTCTTGTGATTTTCAAATATCTCCAAAGGTTAGGCTGTTCAACTTAATGAAAGGCAAGGAAAAAAGAAAACAACTCAAGACAGGTAATTTTAATACTTGTTTTGTGAGATTGGACGCACCCATATTGACATGTATGGACTCACTTCAAAAAAGGAATGAATTCAAAATTGTTCGCTGCTTTTAGTCTATATCATATTGAATGAATTAGCATTTTGACATTAGGCAGGCTTAGCTCTAAGTCCTGTATAAATGACCTCTGGCAAGTGCCTTCATCTTTCTGACCTCAGCTTCCTCATCTGCTGTAGAATCTTATAGAGTGGTCATTAGGATGCAGTGAGAATATGTGTGAGGCACTAGAGCATAGTAGGGGCTCATTAATATTAGCTACTATTATTACTGTTATTTGGATGTTCCTGCACTGCTTTTGTTGTTATTGCTGCCACCAAACATTTTCTCCTCATCCTGTTTCCAATTCTTGGTACCCAGTGTACCAGAACTGTAGTAATGTTTGGAATTTACAACATATTCACATGTTTCCTTTGCCATCTGGTTCCGATTTTTGCTTCACTCTTATTCTGCCCTTATATCATAATTCTGATATTTAGCATTCAAATGGGATGACTCTAAATAGCTTTATTGCTTGGTCTTTACTTTTTTTGATTTCCAGTTTTATATAAAATTTCCCAAAACTTCCCAATTACTTACCTTGTTGCAAGTAATAATATCTGGTTACAAGTTTGCCATGATTCATGAAATGCCTCTACAGATGTCTACAATTGTCACGTTAAGGACAAGTCCATTATCTCTGCATTTCCAATGCAAATAGTTTCATGATTTTAAATACCTTGTGTCTATAATAAACACCCTGAGTCAACATATCTGATCTTACTGTTCATTTTCTTAGTTCTGTTCCTCACTTACATTTCTTTCAGACATTATGCTCTAATCTCTTACAGCTTTCTCAGGCTTAATAGATTAAAAAAACTAATTCTTAATTTATTTCATTTGCAGTGTTCATTTGTTGAATATTGTACTAATATTTCTTCAGTGAATGCAAAGTAGTGTAGCAGAATTTTGCTCATGGAAAATGTCTACAGTTGAAATAGGTTTAGTTGAACATGAGAAGAGGAAAAATGGAAAAAAAAGATATATACAGATGAAAACAGAGATTAGGGAGAATACATAGTGGGAACGGATAATGTAATAGGCAAATAAAATTCAGTCTCAATGCATGATCCCAGAAGTTATTTCAGGGCTGGGCATGGTGGCTCACGCCTGTAATCCCAGAAGTTATTTCAGTCAACATTTTGCTAAGAATTTTGTTCCCATGTAGAAGAAAAGAATCCTGACTTTTTTTTTTTTTTACAGTTTCTTCTGTTGGGCATACACCTAAAAGTGGGGCTGCACGGTGTCTTTTATATAGTTTGGGGCTGAATACATGTTTGTTTGATTGATTTTTATGGATGTTGGAGGGATTGATTGACTCAAAACTTTAACCCTGCCTGTGAACACCAGTATGTCTTCAGAATACAGAATATATTACTTTTTTTCTTTTGAGACTTCTATAAAAGATTGGCCATGAGTCATGGAGCCCTTTGAGAATCTAATGAAAACTATAGACCCCTTTTCTGGAAAAGTATCCACTTACCAAATGCTGCCTGCAGTTTCAGGGAATTCAAGGATCCCTTGAGGCCCATTCATAAACCCCAAGCTTTGTATGTTTACTACATGTTCATATATTTCCCTTAATGTCTCCTCCATTCCTTATCTCCATTAAAAGATGACCTCAGTGCCTAATTCCAAACTAGAAGCCTTTTATCACTGTCCACTCTCCACTCTCCAATCAGGCTAGTGTGTTAGTTGCCTGATCCCACAGCTTCATATATTAAGCCTGGAGGGTTCTACTTTATAAGGGAAAGGCGGGAAATGCCTGTTGCAGCCCTCAGATAAATAATAGAGTCCAGAATGTCATTGCACTGGCACAGGGAGGACTTTTCTTGATTTTTCTGTGACAATAGTGACCATATTTATTTATTTAAAAGACGGAGTCTCACTCTATCACCCAGGCTGAGTGCAGTGGTGCTTTGATGGATCACTGCAGCCTCGAACCTTCTGGGCTCAAGTGATCCTCCTGCCTCAGTCTCCCAAGTAGCTGAAAATGCAGATACATGCCACCATGCCCAGCTAAGTTTTTATTTTGTAGAGTTGAGGTCTCCCTATGTTGCACATGCTGGTCTTTAACTCCTGGACTCAAGCGATCCTCCCGGCTCAGCTTCCCAAAGTAAACCAAAACCAACCAACAAACAAACAAAAAACCTGGGATTACAGGCATGAGCCATCGTGCTCAGCTGAGTGATCATATTCTTTACAAGACTAGGTCATTTCTGAATAAAGCCTGACCCTTACCAAATGAGAATAGGAAGAGAGAGTGGTTTTCATACTGTCGACTCTATTTGGCATTTTTCTTATTATCCCCTTCCTGAACACTTATAAATACCTGATGTCCATTTCAGTGAAGTTAGGCCTCTGTTTTTGGTCAGTTGCCATAGGTGGCAGTGGCTAATGATCAGATAAATGAATCTCACTACTGGACCCAATAAATTAATCCTTCTCAATGTGACATGTAGCTAATGTTTTATTGCTCATTGGCACCTTAATTCAGAGAGTGGGATTTTCAGACCAGGTGGTAGATGGTTATTTGTGGAGATGTATTAGGGGTATTGGAAGGAGGAGAAGACAGGTTTTCTGTGGCCCTCTTCTGATACAGTAGGAGTAATTGGCCCACAATTTGAATGTGTTGACAGTAGCAAAGAGTATGATTTCTTGTTCCTCTGATTCATCTGACAGTTAAGAGAAATCAACATTTTTGCCAGACACTGTATAGGCATTAGAAGTGCAATAACTATTAAGAAGAAGGACATAGAATCTGCCTTCAGGTTCAGTTTGGAGTGGGATATAGACATACAAACTGATGGTTCATTCACTACTAATGGGACTATTCCATTTCTCAGGGACCTGTACGAAGGGAGGCAGGCTGCTGGAAAAATATACGGGCTCCGCTCACAAATAATAGCCCTTTAGAATAACCACAAGGTCATTAGCATATTCACACAACTACATCCAATCAACAAATACTTACTGAGTGCCCATTATAGGATAGACCTTGAAGCTACTGAGTAGGCACAGTAGAATCCCTGTTTTAATGAAACTTTTTAGTAGCGGAGACAGATGGAAAACCAAATGTACACACACACACACAAATATCCCAGCTACTCAGGAGGCTGAGGCACGAGAATCGCTTGAACCTGGGAGTCAGATGTTGCAGTGGGCCAAGATCACGCCATTGCACTCCAGCCTGGGCAACAGAGCAAGACTCTGTCTTGAAAAAAAGAATGATTTGAGGCAGAATTAAGTACTATGAAGAAAGTAAGTACTGTAAGAGGATAAAGAATATTGGAGGTTGGTGAGGGGCGGGGGGTTCATTTAAACAGTATGGTAGGGAAGGTCTCTTGGAAGCGATGGTGTCTGAGCAAAAACCTGAAGGGTAGGAAAGAATGGGGAGCTCTCTAGGTTCAGAACAGCAAGCAGAGAAGCCCTGAGCAGGAATGATTCTGGAAGTTCAAGGAAGAGCGAGAAGACCTCCTGACTAGAGCAGAAAGGCTGGGGAGAGAGGCATGAGATGAGGTCAGGGAGGCAGACTGGGCCCCACAGACCAGCCTGACATTTCTGGGTCATGTTCTAAGCATATAGAAAAAAATTGGAGAGCTTCTGTTTACAAAAGAGTACTACTGGATGAAGTACGGGATGATAGCTGGATGAAGATTAGATAGTAGGGACGGGGGCACAAAAGTGGGACAAAAGGCCAATTCAGATAGGTTTATCCGTTTATTCAGTATTCATTTAGTACTGCTAGTTATAATTTATTCCTGCCTTTGAGGAACTCATCTTCTAGTGGGTGTTGCTGATTTATTTCTTTTTTTTTTTCCTCCTTAAACCCTTTTAAGACAAATCTTCACGGTGACCATCTCTCAGGCTAATATTTTACTTTATGAGTTCTGTCTTTGGCAAGTGGTTCTCTGTCTTAGATTAGCATTTTAGGATTTTGAATGATATAACAACATTATTTTCAAATATCTCCTATATAAGCAGCATCAGACATACACTATTATCTCTTTTAATCCTCATAAAAGTCCAGCAATGGGGTTATTATTGTTCTCATTTTACAAATGAGGACATGAAATCTCACGGAGATCAACTGCCTTAGTTAACATCCACATGCTTAGTACAAAGTGGCTGGGACTTGATCATAGGCCTCTTGGCCACTAAACCTCCTGGTCTTCCTACTACACCTTGTTGTCTCATAAAGAGTTGAAGTGTATAGTGAGCTTGTTTGGGAAATTAGGAAATTGGTTTTCCTGGGACTGGTAATATTCAAGAGCAGTGGTTCTTGATGAGGTAACTTCGCTCCCAGAAGACATTTGGCAAGTTGGAGTGGGGTTGATACTGGCATCGATAGGGTAGAGGTCAGGGATGCTGCTAAACATCTTACAATGCACAGGACAGGCCCCTACGTCAAAGAATTGTCTTGCCCGAAGTGTTGATAGTGCCATGGCTGAGAAATTCTCTTACACCTCCACTGTATTCTAGGTCATCACCCTGATTATGTTCCTTTGCTCTTGTTCTAAGAAGATGTTTAGGTCCAACTAAAGAGGATAGAATCTGTTATTAAGCTGTTTTTGGTTTGTTTGGTTTTGTTTCTGTCATGACTGGTTTTCTCCTAGCGTTGCTTTATCTGTTGGCTCATGATAGCCTGAGCTCTGAACTCTGTAGGGCTCGGGAGCCCCTCAGGCATTCTCAGCCATTTTGATCATGTGCTGGGAATCTGCCCTGAATTGCTCCATTGCTCTGTGCTGGGTTTCCTCTGGTCTGGTGTAAGTTGGGCTATTAGAGCCCTTCTACCAGAAAGTTGTGTGAATTGGGATCAGGTTATACTTAACTCTGTTCTTACTAGCAAACTCAAAGTGGCCCTAGAAGCTCTGAGATTTAGAATATGGGCTAGGAAGCAAATTGCCCATCAGTTAGCACCCCTTCAGTGTTTAAAAATGCTGAGGCACACTGATGGGAAACAGAGAATGTCCCCTATTGTCCCCCACTCCCAAAAGCAGTCATGCAATCTTTATGGCTTTCTCAATCTAGGCACTAAGATAATAATTCAGAACTACCAGAGTGTATGGCCTTAGAAAGGCAGCAGATGTCCCACACATTTGCATTTACTTTACAGCGCATAATGTCATCTAGAATCATCATTTGTTTCTAGGTCAAAAGGCTCATTCCATTACTAAAAGTGTAACAGATTATGGATTATCTTTCTGCTGCTGCTTAAACTTCCATCAGAGGAGCCATCCAAAGCTGGGTGGGTTGGTTGAGGTTCCTGATTCTATGAGAGTCCTGCTCTGTGAGACAGACTCAGAAGCAGACTGATGGTCCTTGACTTGGTGCCCTTTTTAAGAAGCTTCTTGCTACCTTTACTTTTCCTCTGACTTCCCTGACTACAAAAAAAAAAAAAAAACAAAAAAACAACTTCTGCTTAATAAATGTCTGCTTGTAATATTCTGAAACAAGGAGGCTAATCAAAGGCCCTGTTCTGCAGAACAGGGATGCTAAATGACAAGATTAATTTCCGTAATCAAGCAGCTTAATTTGGACAGTTTATCCCTCTCTGTTGCTGATTGAAATTGAGGCAAATTTCGCTGTAGTGAGATTCTCTCTTTGCCTAGGAAAGCTTACTTACTGGTACTAGAAGAGGGGAGGCAAGGTGAACGTGGTCAGAGAGATGCAGGGAGGTGAGAAGGAGAAGAGCATTATGTGAAGTGAAATGTGAACGAGTGAGCTAATGCACAAAGTCATGGGAATTTTTCTAGGCCCTCTTATATGAAGTGGTGTGAAGGACTTTATGCAATTGTCCACACAGCAACTACTCACGGTCCTGAAATATTTCCATCAGTAGAATCAGAGCACGGTTATCATTTAGACTCATACAGCCGTGGCAGGTTTGGGCAGAAGGGCACCATAGAAATTGTATAATGTAACTACCTTTTTTTCATAAAGCATTCCCAAAAGCATTAAAGAACTTGCACCCTGTTCATTAACACCAAGCAAAATTTCAAGACAGATGAAATGGCTAAGCAATCTAATGAGATTTGCAAGGAAAATAAACAGTAACATAATGCTGGACCTTATGTTTGTACAAAGTGTTATAATTTACAAGGCACTTTGAGTAATTTTTTTTTTTTTGAGATGGAGTCTTGCCCTGTCGCGGCACTTTGAGTAATTTTAAGTGGCAGACTGTATTACTCAAATTAGAATTTAAATGGATTTTTTAGCCCTTATCTCATATGCAAAAATCAAATAAAATGGATTAAAGACTTAAACATAAGACCAGAAACTGTAAAAATACCAGAGGAAAACAATGGGAAAGAGCTTTATAACATTGATTTGGGCAAAGATTTTTTAAAAATATGATCCCCAAAGCATGAGCAACACAAGTAAAAATAGACAAATGGGATTGCATCACACTAGAAAGTAACTGCACAGCAAAGGAAACAAGCAACAGAGTGAAGAGACAAACCTACAGAATCGGAGAAAATATTTGCAAATCATACATCTAATAAGGGTTAATATTAAAAATACATAACTCAAGCAACTCAATAGCAAGAAAACAAATAACCTGACTTAAAAATGGGAAACAGACCTGAAAAGCCATTTCTCAAAGGAAGACATACAAAAAGCCAACAGGTGTACGGAAAAATGCTCAACATCACTAACCATCAGGGAAATGCAAATCAAAATCACAATGTGATATCACCTCATACCTGTCAAAATGGCTACTATGAAAAATACAAGAGATAACAAGTGGTGATGAGGAGATGGGTGAGAATATAACTTGCACACTGTGGGTGAGAATGTAAATTATTACAATCATTATGGAAAATAGTATGGAGGTTCCTCAAGCTAAGAGTAGAATTACCAAATGACCCCAGCAATCCCACTTTTAGGCATCTCAAAGGAAATGCAAGCAGTATATCAGAAATAGCTGCCCTCCCATGTTCATTGCAGCATTATTCACAGTAACCAAGATATAGAGTCAACCTAAGTGTCCATCAGTTGATGAATAGATAAAGAAAATGTGGTGTGTATGTACAATGCAATACTATTCAGCCTTAAAAAAGAAAATGTGGTGTGTATGTACAATGCAATACTATTCAGCCTTAAAAAAGAAAATGTGATGTGTATGTACAATGCAATACTATTCAGCCTTAAAAAAGAAGAAAGTTATGTCATTTTCAACAACATGGATGAATCTAGAGGATTCATTTTGCTAAGTGAAATAAGCAAGACACAGAAAGACACACACTGTGTGAGCTCACTTGTATATGAAATCTAAAACGAGTTGAGCTCATAGAAGCAGACAATAGGATGATGGTTACCATGGGTTGGGAGTCAAAGGAATTGGGGTATGTTGATCAAAGGATACAAAATTCCAGTTAGACCACATGAATAAATTCAGGAGATTTACTGTCCAAGATGGTGACTATAGTTGATAACAAAATATTATATACTTGAAAATTGTTAACAGTGGATTTTAAATGTTTTCTCCACACAGAAAAATGATAAGTATTTGTGGTAATGTATATGTTAATTAGCTTTATTTAGATATTCCACAATGTAAGCGTATATCAAAACATCATGTTGTACACTATAAATACATATAATTTTTATTTGTCATTTAATAAATGCAAATAATTTGAATTCAATATTTGTAGACTTTTAATAACATAAATAATAATAGCCTGCCAGCTTATTGTTTCTTAGAAAGATGAAACATCTTACCATGGGGATTTAAGAATCTTCTTTTTTTCTTGTGCTGTAGTTAAGGCTGAAGAGCACCACTTTCAAGGACAAAAACCATACCATCTTGTAGTTTTGGATAATTATTTGAAATTTTGACCTTCAGGCTTTTCTAGATCTAATTTTGTTTAGATTATCTTATGCAGATCCATGAACTCTGGTTTTTGGTAGAAAATATGGTGAGGGAGGTTAATCTGTGGGCAAGAAGCTAGGTAGCTACAGGTTTTATTATTAATTTTGTCTTTAATTTCAGTGAGTCATTGAACCTCTCTGTGTTTTGGTTTCTTAATTGTAAAATACAGATGACAAGACAGATCTACTTCACAGAAGAATAACTAATCAATGATTGAAAAGCTCTTTTCAAACACAAAGTATTAAATAAATACTAAAAAATGAAATAAATTGACTTCTAAATAAAACAGGGAAAATTAAATCAAGGCTAGACCAGGCTGAAACTAATAGTAAAAGCAACAGGGCTTTGTGTGTGTCTGAGTGTGTATTGGGAATATGACAGGGGAAAACTTAATGACCAGTAAATCCATGAACCCTGGGTTAGCACAGTCAGGTATACATGGATCAAGATGCCACTGTGCACACTAACCCAAGCCCTCATGACCAGGATGTTAGAGAAACCTGGTTGGTCCATTTGCCCATTCATTCAAAAAATACTTAGTAAGTGCCTATTATGGGCAAGGCATTATTGCTACAAGACACTCTTCTAGACCTCATGGAGTTCAGAATGTATTGGAGGAGATAAGACATAACCCAATGTATATAATATAAATCTCTATGAGAAACACTGCAGGAACTGTAAAAACTAAGTATTATATAGGAAATCAGAGAGAAGTTTTAATTAGTATAACCAGAGAAAGCACACTGGAGAAGATGATATTTGAATTCTGTAGATTCCCTTGGGCACTGACAAGGCAAAGAGGGTGCAGTCAAGGTGGAGGGAACAGGATGACCAAATATGAAAGTGTTACAATTTTTAAAAATGAAGGTGTTCAGATATCTTACATTTGGATTTGCATTGAACAGATGGAAGAGACAGGACAAAAAATAGGTGGAGCTGATCATAGTGAACCCTAAATGATTGTGGAGAACCTAAAAGGCGTAAGACTATATGAAAGTTAAAACTTTAGGAATAACAGTCTAAAATACTAACAAAGCGCTGATCTCCCTGGGATGTGAGAAGAGCAGAGAGTGAAAATCAATTTAATAAAATGTATGTAATGCAGTGTAGGATGAAAAAAAAAAAAAACCGGCCACGGAGGATTAAAGAAGCATTTAAAAGATTTCTTATCTAAAAATAATATCTCACTAACAAAAAGAAAAGAGAGCTGCAGAAACAACAAGATACAGTGAGATCAGAAAGGAGGGGCAAAAGTTGGCAGGTTTATACTTGATCACCCAGGAACGCATAGTCTGGTGAAAAGATATAATTTGGTAAGTTCAAAGAAAGATGAAAATGGGTAAATGGTGAATAAAGCACTTGGTGAAGTGACAATTCATATTGAGCACAATATCATTCTTTGTCCTGTACTTTAAATAGAAACAGAGGGGCATAAAATGGCTGGTTGGGACAAACAGAGCTGCAGGTTCACAGGCAGAAAGGCAAATGCCCATCTGGATTGGCTCCCTACAGCAGCTTGGACTTGGCTGCAGGTAACCCCATGTGAATTGTCGTTGCCACATGTGTGTTGCTTCATTTTTGGCTCTCCATTGTCCCCATCACCTTCCCCTCTCACCATAGGGTTTAGGGTATTTTGCTGTGTGTTCAAATAGAACGTGAAAGAAGCCTTTTAAAAGTATTTCTGTGCCTATTCACAATCTCCTAAATGTTATTATAGTTTTTACATTGGTTTAAAAAGTATTTTGGTTTGATTTATATGGAAAACTTCTTTTTTAACATAGTAACATAGAGTTTTTAAAAATGAAATTCTAGGAAACAAATATTATAGACTAGTTAGATGGCAAGGGGAACAGGAGTTTTAGAACTGACTTTTAATCTCTATAGGTTCTAGTTGTCTGGACTAGCTGAGTCATTTCATCTCAGTAATACTTGGCAGTGCTGTGAATAACAGATCTTGCATGCACAGAACACAGCCCAGTACCTGGTGCGTGACAGGCACGTTATTTTCTGTTAAAGTTAAGTACCGTTGACCCTTGAACAATGTGGAGGTTAGGGGGACGAACCTCCCACACATTAAAAATATCCGTGTGTAACTTTTGACTCCCCAAAAGTTAACTACTAACAGCCTACTGTTTACTGGAAGCCTTACTGATAAGTCAATTAACATATATTTTGTATACTGCATGTATTATTATACTGTATCCCTATAATAAAGTAAGCTACTGAAAACAAAATGTTATTAAGAAAATTATAAGGAAGAGAAAATACAGTTACTATTCATTAAGTGGAAGTGGATAATCATAGAGGTCTTCATCATGTCATATTCAAATTGAGTAGTCTGAGGAGGAGGAGGAAGAGAAGAGGCCATTCTTGCTGTTTCAGGAGTGGCGGAGGTGGAAGCACATCTATGTGTAAGTGGACCTGCACAGTTCAAACCTGTGTGTTCCAGGGTCAACTGTATCACTTTAATAATTTTTCTTGTTACAAAAGCAATGCATGAACATTTGAGAAAGACTGGAAGACAAGGAAAAAATTAACCAGATAGTTCAACTCACCAGATAGTAGTTAGCATTCTGAACATCTCTCAATGTGCAATATATAAAATAAAAATAAAGTCATACTGCATGCGCTGTTTTGTATTAGTCATTTTCTATTTATGTAAAAAATTTAAATTTATGTATGTTCATATATGATTATCCTTTCCCATCAAGAAACATCTTTCTACATGATTTCTAATGGCTGCCTGCAATTTAACCGATTCTCTATTCAGTGTTTTATATTATTTTAAATTGGGAGATTTTACAAATGATACAATGATGGACATCCTTGAAGATAAATCTTTTTGTCTATCCTAAATTATTTCTTTGGCATAAATTTTCAGAACTGGACTTGCTTGGTCAAACAGTATCAACATCTTGTGGCTTTGAATATATATTATCAATTTACTCTCCAGAAATTTTAAACTAGTGTGTGTGTTTATCAATAGCATGTGAGAATATCCACTTCCCCCACCTTTGCAATATAGAAAACAAAATTTGTGTTTAAATTTCTATTTAGTTGATTTACTAGTGAAGTTGAACTTTTCAAATATACTTATTAGCCACTCGATTTTTAATTTTGCCTTTGTGAATAGTATGTTATTCTGGTTGGTACTTTCAAATGGAAGCTCTTTTCCCCTGTGTCTATCTTCAAGATTTCATTTAGTAAAGTCTTATTCTTTGTTCATATTTGTTTCTTTGGCTAGACTTCAGACTCCTTCAGGGCAGGATTATATGGTTTTTTTTTGTTTTTTTTTTTTTTGTTTTTGTATCCTGAGCACCCAAGCACGAAAGAAGGACTCATCTGGTGGGTGTGTGAATGGAGGGGTACCAAACAAACAGAGGGAAGGGTGAACCAAGGTAAGTGTCCCTGTCTGCTCACCCAGACAGTGAAGTCACTGGAGTGTAGATAACTCATCTTGTCTAAACCAAGTGTATAGAGCTCAGAGCAGTTCTCAGGGACCAGACTGAAGTTATTAGTCCAACAAGAGATGGATGACATGTAAGACAGTGAGTAAATGAAGACTGAAATGAGCTGAGTGGTCTCCAAAAGTTCAGATAAAGGCTGAATGCAGGACAGCTCAGTGACACAGGGCTGCTTTTCTTTGGTTTTGTCAAGATTTTTCCTGAGTGACACCTTAGGATCGTTATGTCTGATTTCCTCATTGATCACCTCACCCAGAAGGAATTCTTTGGAGCATCAATCAAGGGTCCTTGCTGTATTTCTTATTGAGAAGTTCATTTTTGTTTGGCCAAGACTTTGTTTTCATATTAGATGGTGAAGCCATTTCTACAGGCCCCACTGGGATAGTACAATTCCTCTGTCCTTCTCTGTTCTGGACCTGTGGTGTTGTACATCCTAGATGTACTCTCTTGACTTCTCGCTCTCTTTCTTTGAAATTCTTATCTTTTGAGCTCCTAATATTTGTAGAGAAAGATATAGGGATGAAAAGAAGGAAGGGCATTGACACTAGATAATAAATCATTGATGAGTTTTTTATATAGGGGACACAAACTGTGATCTGAACATGTGGCAGAGTGTTTTACACAGCCAATGTATGTTGGTAACGTTTGTGCAATACATTCCACGTAGTGCGTTTAATGATCACGTGCTGTTCTCATTATCTAGAACTTAATTTTAAGTCAGTATTTACAATCGATAAGTATATGTTGATATGGCAGGTTTTCGTTTATTACAAATTGTACGTATTGTTTGCCTACTGTTCCTGCAGTAAGGGCAGACAGTTTTATAAATCTCCTGCATATCAGGCATTCAACCAGAAACAAAAGAAAGAGAAGATAAATCCCCTTGAGGAATTTATTCTTAATGTGTATAAACTGTTAACACCTGCTGATCTACTACAATCTTCTTTTCAGGTAAACAAGGTATATAGATCTAGCATCTTACATCATTTATATCATTTTCTTATGTATTTACATCAGAATATAGCAAGACATTTAAGACATCTCTATACAATAGAAAGTGAATTTTTGACACATATTTGGTTAATTAGATCATTGTGAACATCCAAGTCATGACTTACGTTCATAGTAAATGTGTTAGCCTGTGACATCCAGTTTGGTCCTCCATAGAAGCAAAATTAATCAGGCAATGAAAGACTATTCTTTTCATTGTAACAGTATGCTGAACAAGGATGCCATGTTCATTTGTCTTGTAATTTCTGTGCTTGTGAGTTCAGAGATGTTGATATTATATGGAAGCCCCAAGGGTGACAGTTTAGACAATTAATGAAGACTTAAACAGTAGTTAATAACCAAATTTAAGTAAATTTGTGCTTACAAAAAAAAATCGGGAGAGACATTAATAATTATGAAGCCACTTTTGCAAAGAGTGATAAAAATGGTCAGGAGTTTGGATAATGTCAGTTAAACTAAGTTTAACAAACACTATCAGTGAAGAAGGGGCTGGGAGATGAAAATGAATGTGATTGTGCATACAACTGAGGGAACATTGTAAATGTTCCAGCGTACCCACAGGACTTTGATAAGAGAAGGCTAAGAAACACTATGCCCAAACTCAGCCAAGACACCAGAGACTGTGATAGGTCCTTAACGTCAAAATTGAGCACAGCTGTAGGTTAGTCATCTGGTTCTAAGACTGCTGCACTAGAGAATGGTCTTTAAGGGAATGTGACATAGCGATAATTCACCTCCCATGGGGTGAATTATCAGTGATTCCAGGAGGAAAATGGCACACATCGGTTGGGTTTGAGGGAGCTGCTTTGTGTTCCCATTATTAGAGCTCTTTCTATTCTGGTGCTGATCTTTCATCAACACTGAAGAATGGCTGGTTTTGTTCAGTAAGGTCCCCTGGGAGAAATAGAGTAATATGGAGTGGTTTCTTCCAGGCAGGCAGCGAGGTTTTATGTCTGGCAGATCTTCATATTAGGATCCTGAATTCTCTCCCTGGCCCTGCCCAGCAGATTCTCCTGATGCATTCTCTCCCTCACTCTCACCCCGGGTGGCATCCTTCACTTGCCTGTACCCCCTGCCATCTTTTGACAGTCAGTTTTTCACAGAAACAATCCACGATGCTCCTGACCACCCCCAGTCCTCCTTCCCCGCTCCTCCTTTCCCCCACTCCCTCCTGCTGATTTGTTATTATGTACTGCAGCTGCCCGGAGGATTTTAAATAGACCCATAATGGCACAGCAGCGCCTCTTGGAAGTTTAAATATAACCTTCTTGTTAATCTTGTCTGTGGCGGCAGCAGGAACAGCACCTGGAGAAGAAGGCAATGGGCAAGAGATGCCCTGGGGTTCTACCCTGAGATCAAGTCTAGCAATCTTTCAGGTGTCCTGTGATCTGAAAGTATTTGGATTCAGCCTCGTGGGTGACTGTGCCTCAGCCTTAAGTGGATTTGGTGCCAGATTAACAGTCCCTAGAAACGTGAGCACAGTGGAATACCAGGGCAAAAGAGACTCAGGGAACCACAAGGAAAGTTTAAAATTCCTCCCCACCTTCTGCCAAAACATGTCACTCATCCTTTGCCACTCAGACACAGAATGTGTTTGGTCCTATTTAGCCTTTGGCCCTGTGTGGGGGCCTACAGGGGGAAGGGCTAATTAGTGTCAGTTACATCAGTGGCCATGATTCTTAAGGAACAGGTGTACAAATAATAAGCATTCCCAAGTTGCAAAATAAAGGCCTCAGAACAGCTTCCAGGGGATGCAATGGGCGGTTGCTGTGACCCAGAGCAATGAAATTGTTCGTGAAGGAAAAAAATGCCTACAAATTGTATCCCCAGTACCCAAACTTGTCAGTATTTTCTTGGATTTAACAAATGTCAAATATTAATATTAATGAATTCATTCAACGAACATATATTGAATACTAGTGGTTGTGGAAAATGTTCTCAGATCAGTGGAAGAAAAGAGCAACAGGGAAAGGAGGCACCTTTTTAAATGTAAGGAGGCCTTCAATGCTGGAATGACAGACCCTTCAGAACAGAGATCGTCATGAGGACATGTTCTAAGATCCATCTAGTTTGGGTTTTTTCCTGTAGAAATGTTCTAGAATGAACTGATTGTCCAAGCATGGGAATAAAAGAGATTAGACATTTATTGAAAAACAATTTAAATTCTGTAGAGTGTAAAGAAGTATTTTAAATGCTTAGTTTTGATGGAAGGGATACGGGTGGTGTCATTTGTTAACCTAAGGCAGATTACAATATAAGAGAGGAACCTGAACAAATAATAATAAATACATATGATAATAAGCATATCAAACATTTTATAGTATATTTTGGGGTATGTTGTAAGTTTACATAATTCTTTATTGTACTCATACTACCCTATATGGTGAACATTGTTATCTTCAGTTTATATAGGAAAAAATTAGCGCAGAAACTGATTAGATGGTTTTTCCAAGGTTAATGAGCTAGTGAGTTGTGAGACCAAGACATCTAACTCCAAATATGATTGTGTGTTATTCATACTTGAATCCCTAGGGGCTGGTATGATGCATTGCAACGCTGACTTTTTTTTTTTTTTTAAGTAAATGAATGAATGATACATTTTCTTTTTTTCATAACTCTACAATCATATATTCATTTTTAAATAAACACACAAAAGCCATTTCAAACATTTTACTATTTTAGTAGAGAGGTTACTGAGGAAGGAGAATGGGTCAGGAATGGTTCTAATGGATCCCTATAGTTGATCATGGGATGCATTCTAGAGTTTTGCTATTCAAAATATGGTCTAAGGGCCAGCAGCATCAGTGTTAATCTGGGACTTGTTAGAAATACAGAATCTTGGGCTTTACTTCAGACCTTCAGAATCATAGTTGTGACTTAAAGATTAACTTTGAGCAGGTAGAAAGGCTTCTTACAAACTGAAATCTGCAAGTGATTATAGGTAGAAGATGTGTGATGAGAGAGAATTAAATATTGCTTGAATATCACTGTAATAAGAGCAGAAAGTAAGTGGGGAGAGAAAGGATCACAGAAGGGTTTCTGTCCCGCCTGTGTTTCCACGAGGGAGAACAGATGAACCCTCCAAGTTAGACAACATTATAAGATTTCTAAGGATAAAGATTATGTAAAGTCTGTTTATAGAGTTTTAAGTCCATTAAATAAGAATATTACCTCTACCTCATAGATCATGAAACCCTTGCTGAATTTTGTTTATTTACTAGCTTTTAATCCTATAAGGAAATGGAGACCAGTTGGTTGTTATATTAGTCAAAACAGTATGTAGTTTCCTACCTATTTGCATGAAGGTAGACCTATTTGAAAATGGCAAAGCAGGTCCTACCCACATTCTGAGAACCATTAGGGGTTCTTCAAAACTATAAGTAGTTCTGATTTATAGCAAAACTATAAACAGAATAAACTAGTCCCTGCCCAAATGGGAACAGATTTCTCTACTTTCCTTTATCATTTTAGTAAAAGCACAACTTACAGTATTTGCTATTGTCTGAATGTTTGTGGCCCCTCAAAATTCATATGTTGAAATCCTAACCCCCAAGGTGATGGTGTATTAGGGGGTGGAGCCTTTGGGAGCTGATTAGGTCATGGGGGCAGAGTCTTCATGAATGGGACCCGTATGAAACAGATCCAATAGAGACCTTTTGCTCCTTCCATCATGTGAGGAAGACATCATCTGTAAACCAGGAAATGGGCTCTCGCCAGACATTGATTCTGCTAGTACTTTGATCTTGGACTTCCAAGCCTCCAGAACTATGAGAAATAAATTTCTGTTCCTTGTAAGTTACTCAGTCAATGGGTATTTTGTTATAGCAGCTTGAATGGACTAAAACAGTATTTTTAATCATCTATTTATTGCTTTGAGTGAGAAATACAAAAGCTGGATGTTTTAGCCTCCTTTAAGGGCTCACAATCTAAATAGATAGAGGTAAAAGAATCATATTCCTTGTCAAATAAAATCTTTGAGGTGAGAATGAACAAGCAGGCATGACAGGTAATTAGGAAAATTAGGATCTGGTACCAGTTTTGCCACTGAATTTGTGTTCTTAGAAAACATCTTAATTTCTTTAGATCTCAATTTCCCATCTGTCAAAATGAGAAGTTTGGATTGGATAGACTTTCAGGTCTTTTAATTCATGCTCCCAAGCCTGCAGGGGAATGGCACATCAAGTGTTAGAGTGATGGATGAAAAGGTTTCGCTGGCCAGATGGAAGACACTAGATATGCAGCATAAAGTCAGTTTATCTCACAAAGGTGTTTTTAAATGAGTTGATCATTTTCTTTTTTTTTTATAAGATGGTTTAATATTTGCATTACTCATTGTCTGCTTTCAAGGTTAATGGACATTTCCATTTCAAATGGCCGTAAAAGTTTCTCTGAATTGAGGAAGGGCTTGTCTGGTGATTTGTAAACCCAAGCTATAGTTGATCATGCCTGTGCCTTGTGGTCCCAATTATGCTGCCCTCTGGCCTTCTTCCCTCCACTCACAAAGTGAAGTTAAAAAGAAAGATATCCAAGGAGTCTGGCTGATGACCCAGGTGGAGCCTCAGAGACTGGGGTGGGGGCCCAAAATCAGAGGGTCCAATCCTCAGCTTTGTGGGTCTGCAATTGGTCAAGTTTTCAGGAAAGGCCATATTTCACAACATTAAAAATATGTGGTATTCTCCAAAAACCTTCTACATTTTCATTCATGTTTCTTTGGTTATATCAGAAATAGATGTTCCATTCATAGCCAACGATTGAACTCTTATTGCATGCCAAACACTGGAAAGCTGTTTATTTATTTATTTCTTTTTTTTTAAATTGTACTTTAAGTTCTAGGGTACATGGCACAACGTGCCGGTTTGTTACATATGTGTACATGTGCTGTGTTGGTTTGCTTCACCCATTAACTCATCATTTACGTTAGTTTTTTTCTCCTAATGTTATCCCTCCCCCATCCCTCCACCCCATGACAGGCCCCAGTGTGTAATGTTCCCTGCCCTTTGTCCACGTGTTCTCATTGTTCAATTCCCACCTATGAGTGAGAACACACAATGTTTGGTTTTCTGACCTTGCGATTGTTTGCTCAGAATGATGGTTTCCAGCTTCATCCATGTCCCTACAAAGGACGTAAACTCATCCTTATTTTTTTTTTCTTTTCTTTTTTTTTTTTTTTGAGACGGATTCTGGCTGTCTGCCAGGCTGGAGTGCAGTGGTGCGATCTCGGCTCACTGCAAGCTCCGCCTCCCAGGTTCATGCCATTCTACCTCAGGTTCCCTAGTAGCTGGGACTGTAGGCACCTGCCACCTCGCCCGGCTAATTTTTTGTATTTGTAGTAGATACGGGGTTTCGGTCTCGATCTCCTGACCTTGTGATCTGCCCGCCTCGGCCTCCCAAAGTGCTGGAATTACAGGCGTGAGCCACCCCACCTGGCCAAACTCATCCTTTTTTATGGCTGCATAGTATTCCATGGTGTATACGTGCCACATTTTCTTAATCCAGTCTACCATTGATGGACATCTGGGTTGGTTCCAAATCTTTGCTGTTGTGAATAGTGCCACAATAAACATACGTGTGCACGTGTCTTTATGTAGCATGATTTATTATCCTTTGGGTGTATACTCAGTAATGGGATCGCTGGGGCAAATGGTATTTCTATGCATTAGCTAGTTGAATTCTTACAACATATGCCACAATACAATTATGCATTATCAATATGCCCATCTTACAGGTGAGAAAACAGAAGTTCAGAGAGCTTAATGCCAAGCAGCATAGTGGAAGTGCATGGCAAGACCAAGTTCAGTTCTTCCCATTGTAAAACCTTTTTTTTTTTTTTGCCACTGCATCAACCTGACTTCCTTCTCTAGAAAAGATCTCAGCCATGTTTTAATAACTGCCTTCTTATATCTACCTTGCCCCCTGAAATTTAGATACCCTGATATGTTAACTTTTTTTCTATCTTGTTATAGTATTAACTCAGTTAGCTTATTGTCCACCAAATGTTGTTAGAGATTTTTTCTCTACCCAATATAGATGGACACATCTTATTTTTACTAAGCTCATTTGTTCTTGTTAAACTTTTTTTATTTTGTTCTAATTATGCTATGATTATGTATCCCAGTCATTCTGAATTCTGATGATTGAGCCGAGCTGGGCTTTAATTGCTCCTTTAAGTCTTGAAACATCAGAATGGTCCAAAGAATCATGGGGCTCTGGCCTTATCCAGCCATCCCAGGAGCTGGCTCTAGGCGTGTGGCAGCTCCTCTCATGGTGAGGCTTGCTGGCAATAGAAAAGTGGAACTGAATTTCAGCACACACCTGCAGTGCAGTCTGGCTTCGATGCCCAGGACAATGAGGTAGCTTGGTGTCCATCTGGACTCACTGATCACCTCCTGGGAGGACAAAACCTGAATTAGATTGTCATGGCTGAACAGAAAGGGGCATTGTGCATTCTGAGGCTTGGCGAGTAGAGAAGCACTTGCCAGCATTTTGCTGAGTTATATCTTCCCATTCCATGGATAACGTTATTTATTTTTAGTCTCATTTCTTCTGATTACTCAATCGTCTTGAACAAGTTCATGAGAAAAATGATGTCTCTATCAGACAACGGTAGAGGGATTTCTTGCTGGAGATATATTGATGTAAAAATATTTTATTTTCTTAGATGCCACTGGATCTTTGTGACCTCTTGGGTATTTTGGGTCGGTGGGAGAGGTTAGTGGGGAGTGGGTCACAGTAATGGAAGTAGCTGAGGCATGATAGTGTGTTCTGGTGATAGCTCATTCTCCTTGGACATTTAATTTAGTAGAGCGGTGCCTTTGCAAATGCACTGAAATGGATCTGCTGCTGGAGAATACTGGCATCTTGCCATAGGAATGGAGGTGGTTCTGACTCGAGAATGTAGGAATGTAGACGTGGGAAAACTACTCTGCTTTCCTTTGCTTTAACTTTTTTTTATGCTTTCTTTTTCTTTTCTTTTTCTTTCTTTCTTTTTTTTTTTTTTTTTTTTTTTTTTTTTTTTTTTTTTTTTTTTTTTGAGACAGAGTCTCACTCTATTGCCCAGGCTGCAGTGCAGTGAAGTGATCTCGGCTCACTGCAACCTCCACCTCCCAAGCTCAAGCGATCCTCCTGTTTCAGCCTCCCACAGGCACATGCTACTATACCTGGATAATTTTTGTATTTTTTTTTTTTGTGGAGATGGGATTTCACCATGTTGCCCAGGCTGGTGTCTAACTCCTGAGCTCAAGCAATCTGCCTATCTTGGCCTTCCAAAGTGCTGGGATTACAGGTGTGAGCCACTGCACTAGGCCCTTTCATCTACTTTCATGACGGACTTGAAGACATAGATTTTAAAGGATTTAAAAACCTAACCCTCTCCAACTTCCTTCTTCCAAAAAGTCTGATTTTGAAGGGGTGACTTACTGATTGTGCTCAGAGGCTAAGACAGAGAGTGAAGAATTCCCCTTGAACACACCATTCAGATAAGGGGTCAAAATATGGAGAACGCAGCTGGAATAGCAATAGCCAGAAAGGCTTTTCTAACCTGTAGCCAGTGGGAAAAGTGCTAAGGATAGGTTATTAGAGCCCTTTGGGAACTGATCAGGAATGGATTCAAATTAGGAATCATAGGCCAAAGAACAGTGGGAGAAAAACAGAATCACAATTGGCATGGCCATTAGGGCTGACTTGATTCTGTTCAGAAAGGAGGAAGGGTACTGAACACATCTTTGGTTAGAGGATAAGCACATCCTGCAATTTTCTTGAGAACTAAGGATTTGTGAGTTGAATAACTTTTTTTTTTTTTTTTTTTTTTGAGACAGTCTCACCCTGTCGCCCAGGTTGGAGTGCAGTGGCACAATCTCGGTTCACTGCAAACTCTGCCTCCCAGATTCAAGAGATTCTCATGCTTCAGCTTCCCGAGTAGATGGGACTATAGGTATGCACCCATGCCTGGCTAATTTTTGGATATTTAGTAGAGACTGGGTTTCATCATGTTGGCCAGGCTGGTCTCGAGCACCTGACCTCATGCAATCTGCTCACCTTGCCCTCCCAAAGTACTGGGATTACAGGCATTAGCCACTGTGCCTGCCCTGAGTTGAATAACTTTATCCAGCACATTCAGACTTGCTTTGGGGTTCATCTGAATTACAGACGTGACAAATGCAGTTGGAAATATTACGAGTAACACAGACTTCCCCAGGCTGCACCACTTTGTGAGTGTGTAATATTACTAAGAGTCCAAATCTCATTGATTCTTGCTTCTTCCTACTCATTTAAGACCACAAACCCCACAAAGTCACTATTCCCTGATGTGGTGTGGGGACTTCTCAGGAGGGCCTATTACAGATTCACAGACAGCTCAGGTGCAATATCTGCTGAGAATGGCTGCCACTTCCTGTGTGTTTCCTGGTTTTTCCTGGATGCTGCTGACATTTCCTGTTGTTCTAATTGCAGCGGGGACCACTGTCTGTGTTCGGCATGACTGCTGCTTCTGTCAGGTGCCATAGCATCTGCCTTGTACCTTGGTCTCTTTCAGACCCTGCTGTCTTCTCCCATTGAGAGCACAGACCCCTGGGGATACTAGTTTCCCACCAGTCACCTTCCTCAGGTACACTGAAGCCTTCATGAAGTTAAAGCTTCAACAGGGTCTGGGGTGAAGTATTTGAGAGAGATTCTTATCCCCGATTACGTTAGGCACCAAAGCTGGATGCTCATGTCACAATATCTCCTAAAGGTTTTAATGAAAAAGCTCCTTTGGTTTTTACTTACATCTTCTCCTTTTTTATTTCCTGAGGACCCACAGGCCAGGCTGGGAGAGCTTCAAGGGATAGCCATCATGGTGGTTTCTAAACTGCTTCTTTCATCCTATGACTATAGCTCTGTTAATTGATTGAGCTTGTTTGATTTCCTTCCTTTCCTTAAGGTAAGTTCTCCTCTAGGGAGCTCCTCTGTTTCTCATGAAAATAGAATTCTGCAGAGCCCATACCTTTAGTTTCTTAGACATGCCCAAGCACTCAAAATGCTGGCACTGGCTTATGCTGGGGCATGCCCTTCAAGGGTCCAAGGCCGATGACTGCCCTTGAGGAAGTGAGATGGTGCCATCAGTCACGGCAGACAGTTGAGGCTTTTGTTAAGTGAAACAACCACGCACAGAAAGACAAATATGGTGTGTTTTCATATATCTATGGGAGCTAAAAAGTGGATTTCATGAAGCTAGAGATTAGTGGTGACCAGAGACCAGGAAGGGTAGGGGAGAGGGGGTATAAAGAGAAGATAATTATTGGGTACAAATATATAATTAAAAAGAAGAAATGAGACCTGATGTTTGATAGATCAGCAGGATGACTATAGTTAACACTAACCATTTGCAGATTTCAAAATAACTAGAAGAGAATAATTCGAAGGTTCTTAAAGAAGGAATAAATACTAAATGTGATGGATACACGAATTACCTTGATTTCATTATATGAATGTATCACATGTACCCTTAAAATATGTACATATCATTTGTATTAATAAATATTTAGTTAATTTAAAAAATTCCTACCTCATAAGGCTGTTGAGAAAATGAAAAAGCTAACAGAGGTGTTTATTCATGTGGTTAACTCAGAATATTGCAGGAAAGTTGTAGGCACCCCAATAAGAAACAGAGTGCAATATACTGTCCATGGTGCAATCTGTGGTTCATTCTGTCATTAAAAATTCTGTGAGTCTTTCACAGGACATGGAATGTTAACCCTGTTGTCATAAACATATTATACTACAGCCCCTTAATTCTCTCTACACTGTCATTTTTTTCTGTAGCTGTGATATTATGACCTGTGCTGAATTAGGTGAAGGCCACCGTGAGGGCTGCCACAAGCCACATTCTCCTTTCCCTGATGCCAAGCACAAGCTGTGACCCCTGTATCCCTTCTGGACCCTAGTTGTGTCTGCAGGGAAGGGTTCCAGCCTGATCACTCCTACTGGAACAGCAGCCTCTGGACTTGTTCTGCTTCTCGGTTTTGGCCCCACTCGCTGGGTCCTTATTTCAACCTCAGTCTTGCCCAAACCGAACTGCCTTCCTTAGGTCTTGCTTTCAGTCCTGGCATAGGTCCTCATAATGGTCCTAATTTCACTTTAACAGCTTCATCAACAAGAGTGGGCCTCCTTTCTAGGTCTGAAGTTCCTACTGTGTGTTTTATAAAATCACTGCTCAGCACCAGTGGACAGTGACCATGCCCCTCCAAAACAATTGAAAGAAAAGAAATGATTCTCCACAGAGGATTCATGGGAGATAACTATTATAAAATGCAATTACCCCAAAAGTTATGGAAAATATCATGAGGGACCTCTGCAGACCTCATGTCACTGTGTTTAACTTGTACATATCTATTCAGATCTCTCAAAAGGGGAAGTGAAAACATTTTCATCTGGGTCAGGTGGATTTATGATTAGGGAACAATGTTTTTTAAAATTAAGCTTGTTTGTTTATATTAAATGTTTCTACACATTCAAGGAAAGTAGAGATAGTAAGAGAAGTGACTCAGATTGGAAGGGTTTGGGGATGTGTGGGACAGGAAAGTCTGAAGATGCAGGGTGAGAGGGATGAGAGGACACAGGAGAGTGGAAGGTCAGTGCAGAAAGATGGGGTGCTGTGAAGGACGGAGGTTCCTGCAGGGATATTGAAAGAGGGACCAAGGTCCTGCAGGCCAAAGGCTTAGAGATTTACTATAGAGGGACTGTGTCTGTGATAGATAGGCAGATGGAGGCCAGGAGAGGAGAGGATAAATTTGGGCTTGTACTGAAGGATGTTTGCATCCCCCAGTTCCATGGGATATCAGAACTGAGAAAGTGGGCAGTTGTCTCAGAGGAGGAGGATTTCTCAGCTGATACCTCAAGTATCAGGGGCTATGTAGGAAGAGTATGAATGCTTTCAACTCATGCCAAGCTCAGTAACATAAAACTCTACTTCCAATTCACCTCACCTCTATGGTCATGCATGTTCTGGGGCCCTTGCACATTTTAGAAAAGACACTAGAGGAGCAAAAGATTGCTTCTCCCACTCACAGTGTCTCCCAATTTTACTTCTGGGTGATAGTAACAGCAAGTTAATTTCAATTGATACCAGTGGTGATAGGGGACTCTGTAAGACATTCTGTTTAATTAGATTTTCTTAAAAAAATAGCAAGTAACATATATTGAGTACTTACTTGTACTCCTCACTTTACCCAACTCTGATGCATAGCCCTGTATCACTTAATCCTTCCAACAATTCTTATATGAGCATAATTATTATCACCAGTTTATAGTTGAACAAACTAAGGCTAGTAGTGCTTAGATAATTTCTCCAAATATTCAGAGTGACTTAAAGAAAACTTATCTTGGACTGACAGGTCTTACACTAAGGTATTTGCCATCAAAATATTCTTCCTTTTAGGGTCTGTTGTGATTTAAGGAGAACTTGCCCAGGGGATGCAGGGGAGCGGGGCATCCTAAGCTAGAAGCATCCTTTTCCCTCATCCAAGTCCTTTAAGCTGCAGCCATCTTCTAAAACCATTTTGCTGGAATGTGGAAGGCACATACACTTAGTTTAATGGTAACATGCTTTTGCAGTTATTGCCTCTTAAGATCTCAGTTGTTAATGGGATACCATTATTGCACTGTTGCCAGTGGTTTTTCATTTTATTCTGATATTCTGGCATGAATCCTACAGAGGCTGTTGTTGAATATATGAGTTTATAACCTCTGACATGCAAGGCTATGGATAAAACACTATTTGACTGTTTTTAAAACATTCTCTCTTGTTTAATGAGGTTTTTAAGTGTGTATAGGGAAAACGAAAAACAAAAAACAAAAAAAAACCAACCAGGACTCTTTAAGAAGCCTTTGGCAAGAAGCTCCAGAGGTTTAGCTAGAGCTGACTTAAAATGTGGAGACCAGCCATTAATCAGCTGGTCAGCAAATTAAGAGAATTCGACATTTGCTGGAGCTTTATGTCTCCATTGCCAGTTTCATGTTCCACTTGCTTGCAGTCAGCCAGTGCAGAGGGAAGCTAATGATGCTCAGGCCAAGGAAGGTCTTCCTTGGGGAAAAAGGGAAGTGGTCTCTCCTAGCAGCAAAGATAGTTCTAGCAGGATCCCCAGAGTTCAAAGGGAGATACTTGGGCTAAACTATTAACACCTTCCCTCAGCAAAGCAACCATTCTGGCTGCAAGCAGGTTTAACTCTCATGTGAAACATCAATACACAGAAATTAAGGGTTCCTCGAAAAGGGAAGAAGGGGGACCCAAGTTTATATAAGAGGCATGTGAAATTGTTTTCCCAGCGGGCAGCAGGTGATTTCTGTGTCTGAGTAACAGGAAACCACTTAATTTTTCCTTCCCTTGGTAACCTCGTTTTTAAAACGAGGTTGGGTGGCTGACTTCCAAGGCTCTCTTGTGAGCAAGCATTCTATGGTTCTAGCAAATGCTTAGTAAGAGTTGAATATATATATATATATATATATATATATATATATATATATAT